>NC_053156.1:175508512-175808512 GCF_016835505.1 Polypterus senegalus | reverse complement strand
CCTTGTCTGTGCACCTGCATTACAGGCGCTTATCAAGCAAATACTGTATTTACGCATGTACCACGCACACTTTTTCCCCCAAAATTAGCATTTGAAAATCAGGTGCGCGTCATACACAAGGAAACCGCTTGGGCTCACACTCTTGCTCGCGCTCTCTCTCTCTCTCTCTCTCTCACACACACTCGCACTCTCTCTCTCACGCTCTTTCTCTCTCTAAACACTTCCTATACAATCACAACGCGCGTCCTACACGGGGAAAATCGATTTTTGCGATTTTCTTTGTAAAAATTAGGGCACGCATCTTACATGACGGCGCGTGGTACACGAGTAAATACAGTATTTTCACTCTGTGGCTATCTGTGCAATGGACGTCGTTGCAACATAAACAAATCTCTTGAAATGCGTGCTTGTTTAAAGCTTAACAGCAACGTGCTTGCACAGACTGGTTTCTTGGGTTGAAACACTTGATCTTGCTGACTCTACTCATTAGGCCACTTAATCTGTTTGATAATTGATAGTCAAGCTGTGTTTAACGGCATTATGAACTGTGAGTGCATTTTGTTGACTGAAACATAACTTGCATTGAAATATGTGTAGGCCAGCATTTGTGGTCTTGCAAAAGAGAAAAACTAAAATTGTACTAATATTATGTAAAAATGTCAGAACTAAATAAAATAAAAACTCAAATTTTAAACACAGAACTAAATAAAAACAAAAATTGTTGACTCCACTGAAAACTAGAACAAAATGAAAATAAAAACAAATTTCATAAAATAAAATAAAAACTAAAACTACAATTAATATCAGAACTGCAAACCCAGACACTCAGATTCCTTGCTCAGTCTCTCGAGAGCCCTGATCAGAGCCTCCATGGACTCTGCAAAGATCAGAGCATCGTTAGCAAAGTCAAGATTAGTAAATCTTTCTTCAGCCACTGGGCCCCACAACCTTGCCCAACACCCAGTCCATACAAGCATTGAACAGAGTAGGAGCAAGAACACACCCCTGACAAACCCCAGAATCAACTGAGAAAAACGCAGAGGTCCTGCCTCCACTGTGCACAGCACTCAGAGTACCTGTCTTTCCTGCCCCGATATCCAGCAACCTTGAGGGGATCCCGTGAAGTCTCAGGATGACCCACAGGGCAGTTCGATCAACTGACTCAGACGCTTTGTGAAAATCGACAAAGACTGCAAAGAAACTCGGCTGATACTTGCATTTGCGCTCCATGAAAACCCTCAGTGCCAGGATGCGGTACACTTCTTTGGCGTAAAACTCCGTTCACTAGTAGGTGAGCAAGTGATCATGGATCCTATTGTGAATGACCCTAGCAAGGACCTTACCTGGCACCAAGAGCAGTGCTATCCCCCTTTAGTTGCTGCAATACAGGCAATCAAATTTCCGTTTCTAGGTAGGGACAATAAGTCCAGTTTTACAGTCATTTGGGATAACGGCTGTCTCCCAAATGGAAGCATAGATTGCTTGCAATGCCAGGAAAACAGCTTTACCACCAGCCTGGAAAAGTTCACCCCGGATACCACAGATCCCTGCAGCCTTCCCTGCCCTCAGCTGGTTCACCACCTGTGTAATCTCAGTGAGATTGGGTGGTTCACAGCTAATTGGAGGATCAGCCTCAAGAACCGTGGACCCAGAGATATCCAACGTCCTAGTGGGAGGATCAGCTTTAAACAACTGCTCAAAGTAAGCAGTCTAGTGGGTCACAATGGCAGTGTCATTCATAAGGACCGTTCCATCAGCCGCCTTTATTGTGACTCTTAGAGGAACAGATTTGGATGTATGTAATGCTTCAATTCCTCTCTAAGCAGGACATGGATCACTAGGCCATAGATGGCGCGTCACTTGCTCACAGATTCCTCTAATAAACGCCTCTATATCTGCCGTCACACCTGTTCTTTTTAATTCCCAGTACAGACAGGAGTTGCCATCAAGCTGTATGCTGCAACTCCTCTCAATAATATAAGGAGTGCCCTGCAAGATGAAATACCTCCTTCTGGGAACACTGGTAACACCAACACAACCCTCAGCAACCTTCAGGGTCTTGTCATGGAAGGTATCCCACATTACATTAGGATCGACAGTTGTACCCAAGTCCGTAAGTTCCTCACACAAACTGTGTGCAAGGCTGTCAGAAACAACCTGATCTTGGAGTCTGGCCAGGTCCTGCCTCATTTTCCTAGTAGATGATATCCTACTGGACCTAAGCTGGATCTTCAGAGTAGCAAAAATAAGACTTTGGTCAGAATTCACAAACTGGGCAGTTTTGTAAGAGCCTCTAGCATCTGCCCAAGAGGATGTGATTGATCTCCTTCACCGCACCACTAGTGTTGGAGTGCCAAGTCCAACCTTGCGGCTCAGGGCACTAAAACCAGGTTCCAGCGATCTGCAGCCCCTGACCTTTTCCAAAGTCAAGGAACATGGATCCACTTTCACCACAGTCACTCCATTGCTACTACTAGAGGCCAGAGTATGTCCTATAACTGACCTTTATCTTTTAACTAGCCTGTTGATTCGGCGGGCATCTTTTGAAGTGATATTACCAGCACAATACACCAGAGCGCAGAAAATTGTACTGGCATTCAGAGTTATAGAAGATGTGAAGGGTGTTACTTTCCACAATAAAGGAACTCTACTAAAGAAAAGGAGCCTGTTTTGGCCTTTCTTATATCGTTCCACTGTGTTCCAAGACCGATCCAACTTGTCATTAATGTGGATCCCCAAGTACATTTAGGAGTGGACCCACCTCTACATCCACGCCTTGAAAAGTGAACAGACATAGGGGCCCTTTGGTGTGGCAAAATTCAGTAAACAGTTCCTTGGTTTTGCTGATGTTTAAGATGCAGACAATTCTTTTTACACCAAGAAAGTGACATCACCTGGTGGTATACTGTATTTATAATTAGAGGTGAACAGAGTGAAGAGAAAAGGTGATTGGACGATGTGGTAGAAATTTAACATCTTATTAAAGGAAGAAACATCCTCTAACAGGACAATTCAGTAATCAGGCAGGAGAAAAGCTGTTCATTGTATCTTTTAATTACTCCTTGGCAAAATGCCTTGGAGGGAACATTCTTCAGAAGCAGTCCATTACAGCATGGTCAAAATGATCAGAGAAACAAAGAATAAAGGTTAATTTTATAAATTACTGAATTTACATACAGTGTCAATCAATGCATACATTTTACTCTGGTTGGTTCATTGGGTTACAGCCAAATTATTTATATAAAATAAAAGTCTATTATATTATATTCTGGTGGTTCTTATACCTTTTGAGATGAGCCACCACCCTTGAAATTTCTGTGCATATAACAACTGTCCGTTATAGTTTATAGGACATCTGCTGATTTCTTAGTCATCTCTTAGTAATCCTTCAGTACATTTTGTATGTTGCATGTACCTTTCTTCTGGTACATTCTTTATTTACTTGACCATCTCAGTATTTTTCTTATATTTCAGTGTAAATGTTGTTGTTCACTTGACCTTTATCTTGTTTCCGACATTTATTAACCCTTTATGCTATTTCTTAAAGATTAATGCTATGTTACCCTAAAATTATTCTTCCACAACGGTTCCTTTTGGTGTTGCTCACATCTATATCAGAAACACAGTCCTTGAGTCTCACAAACTTCAGTCTGCCCAACAGATAGTCTGTTGTCCCCCTGCATATCTCTGAGTTTACCCCTTTTAACAGGGATGGCTGGATGGTATTGAAGGTGCTAGAGAAACCAAAAAAGTTTTGTGGTGCAGACAGATAATTGCATCTTCCACTCCAATCCATGTTTGATAGGCAAACTGCTGTGGATCCAGGAGGTCTACCACAAAAGGACTTGAAGATGGCAGTGGATGGGAAAAGCTATTAAAGATTTTTTCAGGGTGTTAGCTTTGTCCACATCCTCTTCTAGCGCCTGAGCCCTGGATTGCCTGAGTCCAAGAATTATACCCAGTCCATTCCAAACATCCTTAATGTTATTCTGAGTGAGTTTGTTTTCTGTTTTAGCTTTGTAACCTTCCTTTCCTTCAATTTCTTTTTCTTTAGCATATACTATATGTCCTTCATAGCCTGTTTGTCACCAGATTTGAATGTTCTTTTTGTCATTCAAGAGACCTTTTAGTTCCTTAGTAATCTAGTCAAAGTCGAAGTGAACTTTATTGTCATCTCAACCATATACAAGTATACAGATAGACAAAACTGTGAAGCTAAGTTTTCACAGTGTACAAATAAAAAAATTTAATTAAAAATAGAATTAAAATGCAAATTTAAATTTAAAATTAAAACACAAGCAAGACAAGACATTGTGCAAAGACAAGACAAAGAAGTAGCAGCAATATTGACGTGTAGTAAACAATATGAACATTGATGCAATGTATGGTACTATGCAATCTAGATACATAAATATAATCATCCATCCATCCATTTTCTAACCCGTTGAGTCCGAATACAGGGTCACGGGGGTCTGCTGGAGCCAATCCCAGCCAACACAGGGCACAAGGCAGGAACCAAAACTGGGCAGGATGCCAACCCACCGCAGGACACACACAAACACACCCACACACCAAGCACACACTAGGGCCAATTTAGAATGGCCAATCCACCTAACCTGCATGTCTTTGGAATGCGGGAGGAAACCAGAGTGCCCGGAGGAAACCCACGCAGACACAGGGAGAACATGCAAACTCCACGCAGGGAGGACCGGGAAGCGAACCTGGGTCTCCTAACTGTGAGGCAGCAGCGCTACCACTGCGCCACCGTGCCGCCCAATATAATCAATAATATGTAATTAATAAATAAATAACAGTTATAGATAATACAGAAATTATCAGTGTATGATAGTAGTTGTTTAAGACAAGTGTAAACAATGACAGGTCAGAATGTTTCACAACAGAAGGATATCGAAGAATGTTAAAGTGCAGTCTGCAAAATACTTAAAGGTCAGTATGAGATTTTCAGTTCTTTTCTACATGCACACTAGTCTTTGCAGGAAAGTGTTTTTAGAGTGTGGAAGATCCCAGAGGGCAGCATGGTGTTAAGGAGTCTCACAGCATGGCGGTAAAACTCTCCTGCAGCCTGGCAGATTATGATTATTATTATTATTATAATTATGATGCTGCAGTATCTTCTTTTGAATGGCAGAAGTGTGAAAAGTCCATGTGAGGGGTGTAAGGGGCCCTGCACAATGCTGCAGGCCTTGCGGACACTGCGTTTGTAAAATATGTCCAGTAGTGAAGGGAGAGGCACCCCAATAATATTCTCTGCTGTCTTCACTATCCTTTGTAGGCGCTTGTGGTCGGATATGTTGCAGTTGCCATACCAGACAGTGATGCTGCTGGTCAGAACACTCTCAATGGCGCCTCTGTAGAACATAGTGAGGATGGAAGGGGGAAGACTTGTTCACTTAAGCCGTCTCAGAAAGTGTAGTCGCTGCTGATTAGTGATGAGGTGTTATGCGTCTACGTAAGTTCCTCAGTTATGTGCACACCGAGGAACTTGGTACTCCTAATAGTCTCCACATCTAAACCATTGATGCTGAGTGGGATGTGGGCAGGATGTGATTTTCTGAAGTCCACAATTATCTCTTTTGTCTTGTCGATACTGAGAGAAAGATTGTTGTCTTCACACCATGCGGACAGCCATTCCACCTCATCTCTGTATGCTGTTTCATCATCCCTGTTTATCAGGGGTATAAGGGCTTGTTGTTTAGAAAGCAACATATTGTCTTTGTAGGTACCACTGTGTCAACATAGAAGTTAATACAGGTATAGTCTGTGATGCAGTGACGGAGTCCCTCAATATCAACCATGTATGACTTGCACATTATTGCCCAGTCTGTCATTTGGAAGCAGTCATTCACAGCCATTCCATTGTCCACTTCCTCACTATTCTGGTGGTAAAAGGTTACCATATAATAACAGGCTTGTAGCTGGGAATAAGAAGAATCAGGTTGTGGTCAGATTTGCCTAATGGAGGCAGAAGAATACATTTAGAGTCATCTTTAACATTTGAATATAACAGGTCCAGCATATTTCATCGTGTGGAACCAGTCACAAACTGGTAGAAATTTGTCAGTCCTTCCAGAGTCACATTGTTGAAGTTACCACATATAACTGCAGGGTTGGAGTGAGTTATCATTAAAGTGAATAATCATTTCCATTACTAGGTCCCCATTTGCAGGGAGAAGAATATAAATATTACCTGAAAGTTTTCCTTTGGACAGTGACCTGGCACCAGAAGTACTCCCGGGTCCTGCATAAGAGGAGCATCTCTACCACGCTCAAGCTGATTTGGAGTCAAGAAGCAAGATGGACAACACTTGCGTGGGAGGAGTGGTGGAGAAAGAAGAGGAAGATTTGTATTTCTATGCCATGCCATGTTGACTTGCACTCACAAGAGAGAACCCTTTTAAAGACAGTTGAATAAAAGTACATCTTTTAAGCCTGGGACTGTGTCTGTGCAATTGTGTCTGGGCTCGGGGCTCTGTGGTGCCCCTTTGTGACCATACTATTTGTCTATCTAAAACCTGACTTTATTTCTCCACAATTTTTGAATTGCACATACACATGACGCAACACAGAAAGTGCATAATGCTGTGTGTTGATTGGCACTATGAACTATCAACATGCACTAATAGTAGATAGCACAATATTACAGAAGAATGCAATTTATACCACAATACAGCACCTGCTTGGTATGGATATAGGGGCACAACCATGATTAGTAGGACACAATTATAATGATCGAAATTACTGAGACTGTACAGTATGAGATGAGTGCCATTCTACAATGTAACCCACTGACTTCATACAAGAATATAAATGACATCATTAAATAGTTTGGTAGTAAATCAGAATTAGGACAACTTAATTTGCTTGCATCCTCAAAGTAATAAAAAAAACCTATTAACACTGGGTGTAGCTTGTGAAAGCTGGGTGTAAGCAAGAGTCAAAAAAGTGTGTGAAGAGATTTTAAAGAGTAGAAATATGAGTGCAGAGCTGTAGAAGTAGGCTGGAACCCTCAAAAGTCATGAGTGAGTTTTTCTGGAAAAGAAGCTGCAGGGGATTTTGAGAGTGCTGCTAAAGTGTGCAGGAGTTATCAAAATGTTTGTTTGCATCAGCAAAGCTACTCAGAGAGTTGTACTATGTGCCTAGTCACTATTCTGGGGTCGATGCCAAGTCAACATGAAAACGGAATGTGCAGAGGAGGTGTGTGGGTAGAAATACAGAATCTGTAGGGGTCTGCATAACAGCAAATATCTGCTGTAAATGGAGCCAATCAGTACTGGAATGGTAAGCATTCACAGTTGGTGTATACTTGGAAACAGCAGTAATTAAAGTCTGGGATTGCATTGCATTGTCTATTAACAAGCTGACAGCAAGTTAATGTTGTCATAGGATAGTCAATATTATAATTATGAACTAACACAGTAGGGTCAAAGCATATTAATATTTTACTACAAATCAATCAAAATTTGGCTATAATAATTTACTTTGGAATTACTTCATTATTAAAAAAAATCAAAACAATGAAATTACACAAACGACTGAAAGAATTTAAATAAGAAAATTAGCACAGGCCACAAACACAATAATTGCATTTACTATTAATCAAGTGAAATAATAAACAAAAGCAGTAAAAAGCTATTTCTAAACAAATGGCTAGGGACCTAATTAACTAACCATCCAGGCTAATAAGCTAACAAAGAAAACAAAAAATATCACAAAAGAAATCAAAATAGTAATCCAAACACATCTAAAAAAAAAAGAAAATGAATGAAACAATCATCTATATTATATTTAAAGATTTTTTTAACCTTTTTCTTTGTGGAATTATTTGAGTCATTAAGAGGTGGACAGGCAGCAAACTAGAAATGTAAGTAAAATGTATTAAAGGTTAGGAGACTGCTGAATTCACAACAGAACAGTCCTTGGGACAGAAGCACAGTACCATCATTTTCATTTTAAGAAAAAAAATCTGAACTGATGGTTCAATTAGAACAAATAATTATTAATTTATCCATTAGATTACTGTCTGTCTTGATACTTAAGCCCAAAATACACAAATCTACAGTGGCACAGTAACTAGCATTGCCATTTCAGTATAATTCCTTGCTGGTGTGCCTTTCATGTACGTTTGGCATGTTCTCACCGAGGCTGGGTGTTTTTTTCTGGAACTGTGATGCACTTCTCATTTAACTTCTGCTTCATTTGGCAGCCCTAAAGCGAGTGTGTGAGTCAGTATGACATGGAATAATTTTACAGCCCATTATGGGATGATTTAATTTTTTAAATTGCCTTTGCTGTGTCGATAGGCTTCAGTACTCCACAGCCCTTAACAAGAAAAGATGAGTATAGATAATAAGTGGATGGATAAGCAAATTCACCTGTTTCAGTTAAAACTGAGATTATTGTTAGCTAATGACTTCAACAGCTTTTTGGTTTTTTTATATTTCTGTAATTTTTTGAAACAGAGGGCTATATTTAACAACTAAGTGTGTTTTACCTTTAAAGCATTGTGCTTTGGTATACCAAATTCAAGGCTCAACCTAAAGTTCTTACTTCATTTTTACAAGACTATGTTAGCAATTTGACTCCTTAAATCTATCACCAGTATTGTTGTTTTCCTGACTGATGTAATGGGAAGCAAAAAGGCAGCATTATGAGATGTGGCTTCTCTCATCCCACTCTCTTAATCCGCCTCCACAGCAAGAGGAAGGTGCCAGCTCTATCAGCATGAGCCAGAAAAGACATCCAATTATCATTAAACATTCTTTGAAATATACAGTTCTAAGTCTAGGGCAAACATAATGCCATAAAGTAAATCTTGCTTATGGCTGTTTATTAATTGATCTAAAAAAGCCAGTTTAATTAAATACAGAAATTAAGTGATGTTTGTATTGGGTGTAGAAATGGTTTGAGCTAATTCACACAATTATCCTACTGAAAAATCAAAGAAATTAACTATTGCCAAAAATATTGTGCTTGTAGGTTTTAAACATAAAATTAAAAATTCAATGGCAAGTAGGACTTAAATATGTTAAATAAGTGATAAGTAAAGCAAGAGAGAGAAACAGCTAAGGCTCTGTGGTTAGCCATGCTGCCTCACAACTCCAGGGTCAAGGGTTCATATTCAGGGCTGGCTATTCCCTGTGTAGTTTTCTCATTCCTTCTCCAGGATGCCTGCTTTCTTTTTTTTTTTCCAGTAACGGTGCACTGCACAATAACGTGCAGTGAATACACTTGATTTGAGCATTCCTAGTTTTCATCGTCTTTCTCTGTACGTTTAGTATTTGTTTGCTCAGAGGTTGATGCGCTTGCAGATTCCTGAGCAGCTCTTCTTTTTTCCACCCTAGCGGCCCACTTCTTCTCTTCATTCGTCGGCATCTTTTCACGTTAAAATTGATTAAGTCAGTGTTTGTGTTGCAATTACTTAGGACGTTTTCTTTAATTTTTCACTTAAGCTGGCACTTAAGTCTTCAATCTGCCTCAAGAATGATTTAAGATATGAAGAGGTAGGGGAAGTGATGGCGAAGATGGTAGGGTTGCGGCCCTGCTGGCCGCTGCTGAGAGTTGATTCTACAATAAAATAAAATAAAAATAAAAAGAGGAATAACCTTGGAGATCAATCATCACCCCGAAAATGGATAGTGCACATCACGTAGTATATGTGTACTAAATTTCAGGTGAATAGGTCAAATGGTTTGCAAGCTACAGGTGATTTAAAATCCTGGACACACAAACGAACAGGCACGGTAACATAGTCTTTTTTATGGAGCTTGGGTTCAGAGCACTTACACAAATTTTGCAACTATAATAAGATACCATTGAAGTACTAATCCTTACAACATTTGCACTCATATCCGTGATTAAACATTTTAAAATCATGCTACTAGAAAGTCGGATTAGCATAAGAATTAAGATATTGTCAGGAAAACAAAAACAGACTTCTGGGAGAAAACTGACCTACAGTGAGTCGATGTCCCCTTATAGCATACATTTAATCACCTGAGCTAACTGGCTGCCAGTAAATGTATGCCCGGCACACTCATGCATACATATGTACAGGACAATTTACTGCAACAATTTTCTTTTCTACAGTTTTGGTCGATTTTCTGTCTTTAGCTAACTGTAGAACTAAATTATGCCTTTTTCTATAGTCTAGATGTGGTGTTTGTGCAGAGTCTTCAGTGTCCTGAGTTTTATTTTTCTTTAATAGATAAATATTTTTTTTATCTTGAAAGGTGTATGGTATATATACCACATTACCCCCATCATTTCCTTAAAAATGCATATTAAGATTTTCTTATGCTCATTGAAATAATTTTAATGTCTTTGTCATGCCTTTTATTCAGAAAAGCTCTGTAAATGTTGAAAGAAAGTGATCCTCTGCAGCCTATCATTTTGCTTTCTTCAGGTTCATAACCTGTTACATTTCCTCAATGACAAAAATCATACAAAAGTTCCAATGTGGTGACATGTTTTTCTTAATGCTTTTATTTTTGAATCTGGAAACAAAAGTGACAGTTTTTTATAACTTTTTCATCCAAAATGAGCACTGCTTACCCTGACAAGCCACTCAAGATAGTAAGGAAAAAAATTATCCAGGCTGTTTTCAGCAAGTGTGGGAAAATATTGTCAGGAAGTGAATGGAACACCCTGAAGATCTCCTGAAATTAGTATACATGGGGTAGTTTTTGCCAGAATGATTTGATGGACTTAGGTCAATTTGTTCCAACCAGCTTTTGTTTTTAATTGGATTCCTGGGCTAATTAAGGCCTTGTTCACATGGGCGTTAAAATCGAGCGGTTTTTTTGCGTTTGTAGCGCCCGGTGAGCGAGGATCAAGCGCCGAGTGTTTTCTACACGTAGGAGTCAATGAGAATGTTCACACGGGCTTTGGTGACGTGCGTTTGTCCGGCAGCGCGTTTATACGGCATCAAAAAAACGTTGCATGCAGCTTTTTCTTGGCGTTCAAAACCCAACGAACGCAAGGAAACCGCTTCTAGTTCGTTTTCTGCGCGTTTATTTTACGCTTCGGAGGACCGGATATATATTTTCATATTGCTTATTTTATTGTCTCATGTAATTTGTAAACCATGAACCTATTAATTTATGTTCTAATATAATATTTGATAACGATTATGTAGGGGGGGCAATCCATGGGGGGGTGCGGCATTTCAGTGCATAACACCGGTGTAAGCGCACACTCGACTACTGTTTCCTTACCTCAAAGTGACAAGTAGTCTCTCTTCGTGGCTAACACCAAGTCGCATATTGGTTGATCGGCGTGCAATGTGGCATTGAACCAGCTGCAGCTAGTGATGGGCGGAGTGAAGCCTCATGAAGCATCAAAACGTTTGAAGCAATTGTGTCGGAAATCGTATCGAAGCTTCGAAGCATTTGACACTCACCTCTTTAGTGACCCCTCCTGGCCATTTTCATTAACATTACACAAACTCATGATCCACTTCAATGACGTCTGTTATAACTCTTATTGCTTTTATTTTTTCGCTGCTACAGACTGACAACGAAGAGAAGGGTTCGTCAGCAACTTCTAGTGTCTGATGTCTAAAAATATCAATATATAAATAACTAACGCCGACAAGCAGAATGCACTATACGCTAGCAAGAGTTAAAATAAGACGCCTCACGCATGGATTCCCGGCTCTTTCAATTAGTATTTACCTTTGCACTGTATCATTATAATCGCTCCTGTTATTAGTATTAGAATTAACCCTCATCTTTTCTTGAGATCACATTTAATAGCCTTAAATGTTTTCCTTGGTTTGACTTAATTAAAATGGAGTAGACGGAAAATAATGGTTTATCCCTGTACTTTGCCATGATATAGGTAAGCACATTTGAGAAAGAAAAGGTGAAATCCTTAAATCAGTTGTTATTATTCGATCAAGTATTGAAATATTTCATTTATTAGTACTTTACAATATTTTGTGGAGCACGAAAATAACGAATTAGCTACAACGAAATGACGCCGTCAATGGCACAATTAACTAAGATGGTTGCTTTTCAAATTCTGAACGTAGTGCTAGCCCGAGTTCGATCCCACTTAAAGACTCATCAAAATTAACAATAATAAAAAAAGGATCAGAATTGAAATCTTTATAACCAATTTGAACTAAATAATTTTGAGAGATACTGTGGAAGGATCACATAAGAGATCTGTTCGGGAATCATCAAAATGTGATGTCTAATTGCGGATGGCAGCTCACGTATTTATATTAATCCATTTCTATTCATTGCCATTTGACGTCCATGAACCCTCCATTGAATAAGGCAGTGGTTCTCAACCTGTGGGCGCGAAGTAACAAAAGGGGCGCGAAGATGTGAAAAAAAGAAAACATCTGTTGGAACCAAAACAAATTAACTTAAACTACATTCTGATAATAGAACAATAAATACTGTATAGAGTTAGATAAATGTCGATAAAACTTAAGTAGGTATAATCAAATATGCATCTACATTTCAAAAATGTTGGGGCGCGATTAAAACTGCTATGAAAACTCGGGTCGCAAATACTTAAAGGTTGAGAAACGCTGGAATAAGGTGATAACAAAGCCACTGTGGTAGATCAGGTTGAATTTGCTCTGCTGCACCAAACATTCAAAGGCGTCAATCCGGAGCACATCAGAGAGGCTGAGAGACACGGCGCAGATCAGTCACCGGCACACCGACACACACGGGACACTCCAATGTGAGCAGTGCACATATCAAGGTCGGCATTAAAGATTGAGTGCTGAGGCAACAAAAAGCAGCGGATAAACACATCTGGACCTGCTGTTGAAAAACATTTGCTTTTAACAACAGCATCCCTCCCTCGTGAACACATCTTCAAGGTCCGGACAGGTGATCAGTAAAAGTTTTTGTCACAGCACAGTGCAATAATAAAACATTTCCTAAAACACATAGTTGTCCAGTCTGTATCATTCCTAAGCAATCTTCCAGTAATAGAGGCGCAATCCCAGTTACTAACACATTAACACTCAAAGCAAGAACACATTCCACCTTATTAATTTAATATTTAAAAATTTAAACCCGCCATCAACAACTACAAAAACAGTTGAAATCGTTACTCAAATATTTTTTGTTATAGACATAAAACAAGATTCACATTTCCATTTGATATATCTTTACTAGTGTTCTCGCCTTGCTCGCTTCCGGTCCACGCTGAAATTTGCTGTTTAATAAAAAAATAAAAAGAAAATCAGACTCTTTTGGGTCATAATTTACAGAGGGTGGACGTGGGACCCGAACCCACGTATGCTTTAGTATGAAGCGTAACGCTACCGCCGCACTACTACTATTTTCAGGAGGGTGGTATATAATGTATGTTTTTTAATGTATACATGTATGTATGTACTGAAGACGAAAACAATTATATATAGATGTATACTATATGACATACCTTCAGTGTTGCATGAAAACGTTGCATGAGGCGAAGAATGGATATTTAGGAGAGTATTATAGTGAGAGATGTGTCGTCCGTATTGCTAAAGCTCTTCTTTGCAGCATTATGCATTCAACAAGTCGGCGTTTGTATGATGTATAATTTATAATTGTATTTTTTGCCACAACGTATTATCGGGCACGATCATTTAACATGTATTGATCATCTACAAACTTTCATTTCAATGGGAATTCTGTTGAGTTTTTTAACTCTGTTGATGCCATATGTACTTCAAACGGGAGCTCGTTGAATAAATAATGAGTGGAAGCTTTGCGCAAAGTACTGAGATTGCGTCATGACGGGCTTTGAACGAGTCTCTGAAGCCTCAGACATGCGTACTAGTGAGATGATGACGGAGCTACGAAGCCTCAGACATGCGTACTACTGAGATGATGACGAGGCTACTGAAGCCTCAGACATGCATACAAATGAGATTGCGTCATGACAGGCTTTGAACGGGCACGAAGCCTCAGACATGCGTACTACTGAGATGATGACGCGCTACTGAAGCCTCAGACATGCATACAAATGAGATTGCGTCATGACAGGCTTTGAACGGGCACCGAGGCCTCAGACATGCGTACTACTGAGATGATGACGCGGCTACTGAAGCCTCAGACATGCGTAGTACCGAGATTGGATCATGATAGGGCTTCGAGCAGACATGGTCACTGGTTACTGAATCTTTGTAAAGCCTCAGCACACTGAAAGGCATTGACCTCTTAATTTTGAGAGTCTATCTGACACTTAACTCTCTAGTTATATTTTGTAATTCGTATTGACATTACACATTTCAGTTGATATGGTTAAGCTACAATTCAGGTAGTTGCTGAGAATTAATTATTGTTCTTGTGGATTGCTGTGATTTCCTTTGTCTGATACATAGTGTCAAAGATATATTGTCATATATTAACTTTATATATATATGAAAAGATTAGGTAAATCGTTCAACCTTTTTATGGAACACTTAATTTTGTTCAAACCGTACGTCATATAGTATACATCTATACATATAATTTTTTCGTCTTCATTAGGAGAATACAACAATGATACTCTCGTATCAATTAAACCATTTTAACGTGCATATGTCAAACAACATATTTCATCCGCCGCAGTAAGAACAGTAGTAGTAGTTCAGTTGTGCAGAGCTCGTTAATTATCCGGATTAGGTGGCTCAGTGGTGTTGTTGCTCAGGTTCGTGTCGCTGATCCTCCTCTTGTGAAAGTTTTTTTTCTATTCCTCCATTTAACAAGCTTGGACGGATAGCGAGCGAATCGAGCTATCGAGGGAAGGTTGGGCCACCGTAGTCGGGCAGGTGGCACACGTCCCTAATTATATTGTGTATGTAAAGAGTTTCACTGTAAAATGTAATAAGCTTCATATTTGTGTGTTTGGAGACCCAGGTGTCGTACTGAATTTGTATTGTAGAAAAATAAACTACTGTCCATTATGCCTAAATGTGTCTTTTCGTGTCTGATCGCTATATGGCACTTCCAACTTGGGACAATTCGCTATAAACAGTTTCAGCCAACCAGCGCCTTCTAAACATGCAGAACGACAGTGTGAACCTTAATTGTTGCGGCGCAGCATCTTCGTTTCAGTCAGTCATTGTCCTGTTAGACTATTTACTGTTAAGTGCTGCTTGAGCTACCGTTTATAGTACAACAGGTGGCCTACGTAGTTCTTAAATCGATATTGAAATGCACACACAAGTCTCCTAAATTATTTATTGAAATGCCTACATTTACAGTGTCCGTTTTAGGAAGTCGTAGTTTTACTTGTTCCCGTTATTAGGAATTATAATTTCTCAGTGTCACATATTATTCGTTACTACTCGAGTCCCGTATCATTGAGATTCTGTTTTATATTCTGTATAAGGAAACTTTTAAAAGTAGCGTTGATTAAACTGACTATAGCAGACTTGTTATCTTCTTAAAATGACTTTATTGATTTGATATTGACAATTAATCATAAGATCAAACATCAAGGAGGATTTGAGTTTGCATGGACTGCGCTGTTTCTTTGTTTTCGTGACATCGTGTCAGTAGAGAGTGCGTCACGTTAACAATGCATTCTGTCCTAAGTGACAGCGCACACACTTTTTTATATTTCCTAAAGGCCAATGTGTCTCAATTTTCTCATTAGTATATTTTGACAGTGTCTTTTAGTGAGAATGATTATAAACATATTACCTGTGTTCATTTCCCATGTAGATCTGTAACGTTTGGTGAGTATAAATAAAAAGTAACAACACATATAATAGTTATGTTGCATTGTTTATGATTAACAAAATTCATCGTTTATCTGAAATGTTCTACGTATACAGTCGATTTATTCCACTTCTGAAGGTGTACATTGTCGGTATTACTTTATTACATGTTATTACTTTAACATGGCCTTTTATAACTTCACTTTAACTTAATCCTGATACTCTGTATGTTCAATTCTTCATAATAACTATTCACAGTGGCTCTAAAATCCATACTGACCCCTACTCTCTCTTCTGTTTCTTTTCCGGTGGCCTGCGCCACCACCACCTACTCAAAGCATCATGATGCACCAACATTGATGGACTGAAAGCCAGAAGTCTACGTGACCATCATCATCAGGTCCTTCCATGAAAACCCTAAATACAAAGAGGACTGTTTGACTTATGTTAGGTAGATTGCCAGAGGGACTGGGCGGTCTCTTGGTCTGGAACCCCTACAGATTTTATTTTTTTCTCCAGCCTCTGGAGTTTTTTTTTGTTTTTTTCTGTCCACCCTGGCCATCGGACCTTACTTATTCTATGTTAATTAATGTTGACTTATGTTTATTTTTATTGTGTCTTCTATTTTTCTATTCATTTTGTAAAGCACTTTGAGCTACATTTTTTTGTATGAATATGTGCTATATAAATAAATGTTGATTGATTGATTGATATTCTCCATTGCATTTGCTCCAGAGTGTAACGTGTGCCAGTGTAACCGAGGGATGGCAGACGAGCTCACGTAATGGGTGACAAGGCACATTCTCATCCTGATGTCCAGGCTCTTGTCATAAATATTCTCATCTTGTGCTTTTCTCGTTCCTGCAAGTTTACTATTATTATTGGACATGTAGAGGAAATGTGTTTTATTTTATGTCTATGAAAGGAAGGACGGTAAAGCCTTGAATGAAACTGAGTGTTGATGCTTTGGGTAACAAGACAGGTTAAGGAGCAGAGAACATTGAATGTGACAGAGACTGCGGGGGATTGTGTAACTGGAAGATGGTTTAAGAATACAGAAACGGCAAAAACTTAGTCTTTCAGTATTTCTATTTACATCAATTATTTACTCTGTTGTGCTGCACTTCGGAAGATTACTTATTTACCCCCCAGCGCAGCCTTTGATAAGATGAATTCACAACTAAAGGAATGTTCATGACAAAGTCAGGTGCTTTTTTGAAAGTTTGGCTCCAGATGTGCTTATCCAGCTGCTCCTTCTTCTCAGTACTTGAGTGATCTTTACGTTCACCTTTGGATGAATTTGCAAAGTTTCTTTACAACTTTTTTGTCTCATTAACGCAGAAATCCTGAGGCTTTCCTAAAATTGCAGAAGACACTGTTGATGGCGCTGATTCTGTTTTAAAGACAGTTGTGATTAGTTATGCAGAACACGCTTTTACTCACATTGCTTTTTGGAAATCAATAATACAAATCAGCAACAGATCTGGGAATCACTGAATAGTAAAAACGTTTAATGAGGAATGTCTTGCGCATATACTGGTGTAATGACCACGTCGGCTTTAGTGAAGCATTTCTTAGCCTCTGTGATATGATCGACATGGGGTAGAATAGATTCTGGATTGTTACAATACGTGCTACCTTACGCAAAATATGCTCATCGATTTGTTACAGATTCTTGGTGGACACAATTCCACACCGAGGAAAAAGGTGCCCCATGTAAATCGTTCATAATGTCTCCAAAATATATTTGTTAACTTTCAAACAAGTACTACTTAACTGTTTTATACAAAATCCTTATTTCAACATATGCGAGCCCCAACTAGGATTTGAACTCGTGTTAGCGTATTTTATCAATATAGCACAGACAACCGCTTTTACGCTTTGAGCCAAAGCACTTCAGCAGACTAGTGACTGACCAAATCGACTGCTGACTGCGCGGATATAATGACGTCATTACGCTAGCGTGCTCAAAATCACGTGACGGGCGCATTTGAAGCAAGCCTCGAAGCGGTGCTTCGATCTCCAGCGCTTCGAAAGCTCGACACAGTGTCGAAACCTGAGTATCGAGCGTCCCATCACTAGCTGCAGCAGATAATCAAAAGTGGAAACCGACATCCGACAGTAATTAAAAAAACTTGCGCGGAAATTTTCGCATTTCTTCATAAAGCACAAAAAAACTTCCTTTAACCCGACTTTGTGCAGTCAGAGGATGAACCCAGTAGCGGCGGCGATTTTTTCTCTCCCTACGTCGCCGTATTACGAGTATTTTAAAAAAAAGAAGATTAATATCTAACATAGCAAAATGGTCCATATTGAAAGGAGGCACCTCAAATAAAACGACAAGGGCTTTCATATCCAGTTCCCGACACTGCCTCCACAGGTTAAACACAAACTACAATTTGGGCTGCAGGCTGGCGTTAGACAGAGACAAACGAACGCCGGTGTAGAAGTCAATCGATCGCCACCACAAAATGCAACATAAACGTGTAGGACGTTCAGAGCAAGTTCGTTTATCCAAAAACTTAACGCCCGTGTGAACAAGGCCTAAGTGATGTGTTATTTCCCAAGTTCTGTGTTTTGGGAACAATATAGAAATTAGAAAACTAAGTTTGGTAAATATATATATATATATATATATATATATATATATATATTAAAATTTACCAAGCAGTTATATAGGAATAATGTATTTTTTTCTTAAAAATATTTTCATCTTGATTTTCATTCTACTTTTCTAGGTGTTCTAATTGTTCGATTGATCCATTATTTACTAATTAGTGGGTCTGATGTTAAAGTACTTGCAGCCTTTGATTATTCAGTGTTGATTGCCAGCATGTCTGCTCTGCTCATTTTTAATTGTCATTAATAAAATACAACGAAGGGGAAAAACTGCACAGAGAAAGGGCAAAATATAATGAAATCAGCAAAAGAGAGTTAAGCATTTAAATCTATAGCAAAAGAAGAAATATCTCTAAATGTCTTATAAATATAAAAATCATGCTGCTGTGGTTTTCTGAATGTAGAATAAAAGAAAAATAATATCAGCTAATTAAATGAGATCAGTGTTCTCAGGTGTTGTCACGGATTAGGAATCTGGTTGGAACAAAAACCTGCAGCCACAGTGTGCTCCAGGACCGAGGTTAGGAAACACTGCTATAGACTGTAATGAAACATCCAAAGAAAACACTCCCAAAAAGGCTGTTTTAGAGCAACATTAAAGAGTTTGTGCCAAATTCTGAAGAAGCTTTTTATGATTTCTCGTAAGAAAAGGTTGATTTTCTAGTTTTAAATAATAGCGATCACTTTCTTAGTGATCATTATGGTACACATTAGGTTATGGTAAACTGATTAAGATTTATCCAAAATAAGATAACTAGGTATAGGAAATAAAACAGATTTATGGTTGCATTATTCTGGTGTTACTCCAAATAATGCCAGCAGTACTTATGAGGCCAGCATCATCTGATAAAAAGCAAATGTTAGCGTGGAACAATCCCAAAACCTTTAACGTAGCAAGGCTTTTGCATGATAACACCATTCAAAGGTAGGATTCTGTCCCTTGTAATTTTAACCTTGAAAGATGTGCACGATCAACAATTTTAAGATGAATTGTGCCATGCTTTGCATAGATTGACGAAGAATATATGCTATGAGGAACTGTATTCCCTGTGGTGGGCTGGTGCCCTGCTCGGGGTTTGTTTCCTGCCTTGCACCCTGTGTTGGCTGGGATTGGCTCCAGCAGACCCCTGTGACCCTGTAGTTAGGATATAGCGGGTTGGGTAATGGATGGATGGATGAAACTGAATTCCATTCTTTGCCTGAGATATTAATTGACAGCTATAGTTATTTATGACTGGGATGTAAATCAAACTTTTCTCTGTAAACATTGAACTTTCCAAAGCTAACGAATCACATAACTATACCATTACCTACTGATTACTTCTAAACCAGGGGTCTCCAACCTTTTTTCCCCCTGAGAGCTACTTTTGCAAAATTAAAATGGCTGAGAGCTACTCATGTTTTGTAACATTTATTCCCATAGTTTATTTCAACCCAAACAAACTGAATAGGCTTCTTTTGCCTGAACATTTAAAAAATGGTGGTGTCCACAGCTCACATTTTGCATTAAAACATCACAAAAAATATTTAGTTCACCTGCAAGTGCATTTTGTATGTCTGTATACATTTTCTAGTGTATCTCAAACTATTGAATTAAAACATAAATGCTGCCAAAACAACAACATTTATTTATATAGCACATTTTCA
This sequence comes from Polypterus senegalus, assembly GCF_016835505.1. Taxonomy (NCBI): domain Eukaryota; kingdom Metazoa; phylum Chordata; class Cladistia; order Polypteriformes; family Polypteridae; genus Polypterus; species Polypterus senegalus. Next base: position 175,788,564 of record NC_053156.1, on the reverse strand, counting down.
TACAAAAAGTAGCTCAACGTGCTTTACATAATTAAGAATAGAAAAATAAAAGACACAGTAAGAAAATAAAATAAATCAACATTAATTAACATAGAATAAGACTAAGGTCCAATGGCCAGGGTGGACAGAAAAAACAAAAATAAACACCAGACGGCTGGAGAAAAAAATAAAATCTGTAGGGATTCCAGACCATTAGATTGCCCAGTCCCCTCTCAAAACAATGCAATTACAAATACACATATATTACTATTAATATGTCATTTTGTTACATGTCACTGTTTAACTTCACAAGAGTATTCACATGTCCAGTTGCAGGTGTGATGTGTTTTTAGTTAGTCAGATGACTGGCACTGCATGGAGTCAACCAGAGAGGTGTATGGTGGAGTGTAGCCACTAAGGTTCACTCTTATGGAGTCATTTAAATGTTCATCTGTCAGTCTTGTTCTGAACTTTGATTTCAAGACACTCATGTCAGGAAAGGAAGACTCACAGAGTTATGTAGACCCAAACAAAGCAGACATTTTCAGTGCTGCTTGATGAAGATTCTTAATAGTTATCTGGCTCTACTAAGCTCCAGAAATGCTGAGAATGCTTTTGAGACTTTAACTGCACATTATTTTGAAGGTTTGCTAATATATAATATATAAAATCCAATGTCTGTCTGTATGTCTGTCCACTTTTCACGAGAGAACTGCTTAACAGAGGGCGGCGCAGTGGTAGCACTGCTGCCTCACAGTAAGGAGACCTGGGTTCACTTCCCGGGTCCTCCCTGCATGGACTTTGCATGTTCTCCTCGTGTCTGTGTGGGTTTCCTCAGGGTGCTCCGGTTTCCTCCCACAGTCCAAAGACATGTAGGTTAGGTGCATTGATGATCCTAAATTGTCCCTAGTGTGTGCTTGGTGTGTGGGGGGTATGTGTGTGTGTGTGTGTGCCCTGCTGTGGGCTGGTGCCCTGCCTGGGATTTGTTCCTGCCTTGCGCCCTGTGTTGGCTGAGATTGGCTCCAGGCTCCATGACCCTGTGTTAGGATATAGCTGGTTGAATAATGACTGACTACTTAACAGATTTAGATCGGGGTTTTTTTCTCTAATTTGCTTGAAAATTCTGGTTGATTTTGCGACTTCTCTCATTTCACTGTGTATCATAGTTCACTTGCTGTACTGATTTATTCACTTGAATCTGAGAAACACGCAGTGGGCCGAGGGGAGGGGCCTTCCTCACTCACTCGCCAGCTTCGGGGCGTGTTCCTTAACTCCGCTTAGTTGGCGAACAAGAGAACAATTGAATTCAACTTTGTTTAATATTTAAAATAAAGTGTTACTGAGGTCTTGATGAGTTTGACTCCGGATATTCTCTTAAGTGTATGCCACATTGAAAAGGTAGATTGCAATGCAGATTGTGGATCGTGATTTTGTGTTAAAAGGATCGTGATATGATTTTTTGGAAAGATCGCCCACCCCTAATTTGACTAATCAAGTTTTCAAATTTATGTAGGATTCATTAACCCTTTGGCAGGATACTTGGAAAGGGGTTGCGAGCTACCAGTAGCTCATTAGCGACGTGTTGGAGACCCCTGTTCTAAACATATAAACTCACAACCCAACAGTAGAAGTGCTGCCTTGAAAACCACGGTAGTAACAAAACAAGCATAACAACAACACAAATTAATCATGACACTAGTAATAATTTTATGCTCAGGTTGTATTAAAGACTCTTTCAGCACACAAATCCAGTTAGCCTCTGCCTGAAGACTTTCAATAAAAGTTGACATAAATTAACACCACAGCTAGCTATGATGCATAATAATGAAAAGAAACAGCAAACAATGTAACATAATAAGTATATACTGAATAAAATATAATATCTCTTAAGGAGACTATTTATATGACTTTACAGCTTATGAAATACAAGGACTATAGTGATGAACTGAACATTATTGAATTAATGTTTAAATATCCTATGATCGACTGGCTAACTGTCCAGAGGCGATTCTTGGCCTGCACCCAATGCTATGGCAAAATCATTCAGATGCATTGGAATAAGACATTTCAGAAAAATATTTTTCTTCTTACTACTCTCCCTGTCATCCATAGGATGGTATAATTCTTTCCAAGTTGTCAGACAGTCTTGATGTCTTCCTTCTAGTGTATTTGTGACCAACACATTCAATTTTGAAGTGTATTCTTTTTCACACATACTCATGGTTGTGTCATATTTTTGTCGGTATGGATAATTAGATTTTTGATTAGATTAAACTAAAAGTTTACTTGCAAAGCTGTTTGTCATTATGAAGAACTGTACTAATCAATGATGAGGCTTGCCAGAGGCTGCTGTATTTATCCAGAACCGATAGTTTTAAGGATCCCATGAGATACCCCTCGCAAACCGTTTTACACGCTGCATATGGCGATTCACCTCCACGAGAAACATGCCTCTATGAACAGTCAACGTGGCACGGAGGTGCCAGGAGTTGGTGGGCGTGGCTCCTTCCAGCGTGTGCCATAGGTGTCTTGCTTGTCGGCGGCTCAGTGAATTCACGCCCCTTCTGGCGTGCTTTCCATGGTTGTCTTGCCTTAGTGAATTATATATATAGATGTTTTTAGTTGAGCAATAACCTTTTCTACTTTTTTTCCATCTAAAATAATTTTGTTCTATTTATTTGTTCTCTAAAGATAATGATGGTCCCTGATATAGCAAAGGGCACACGTACTTACAGAACCAGTTATTTTCTCCTTGTATCTATAATTAAATTAGAGGATTTAAAGAATTTTATTTTTGTTTTGATATTCTAGTGCTTCACCTTCTGAATAATGACATAAATCTTAACTCAGCATATTTAGTTAGCATATTTTAGCACAATAAAAATGTGTGTAGCAAAATGCAATTTATGTAAGCATGTTATTAAAAAAGAATACTGAGCCATTTATTATCATAACATAACTAAATCATCACAGAATTGAACATGTAGCATCAACATTGATTATTTCATTTCAAGAGACATAATTTACTTTCAAAGAAAAGGAAACAAGTCTTCTTCTAAAGCATCTAGCTAATTATGCGACTTCAGTAACATGCACTTGAAATACAAAGTGTTTTTATTAGGAAAGGCACAGCTAAAGAAGATTGAACCAGACACCCAGGTAAGCGCTGTGTGTTTAGATGGTGGCGTATAAAGGAAATCTATGCAGACACCATGAGCAGCTATAATTATAAACTGAGAATAAAGAAAATGCTTTTAGGATGATCATTTTATACATTAGAGACTCCTTTATTTTGAGGCTCACACATTCTTTGAGAAGATTTAGTGTCAGAATTACACAAAGGGGATGGTTCAGTCACAAAACACACCTGTTGTTCATTGGTGGATATGAATCATGAGAATACATTCATCCATTTAGCTCAATTAGAAACCCTGCCTGAGATGTACCTTATTACCTAAACTGTTGGTCATGGCTGTTTTTCCTTTTCATGCCAGTGACAAACACAGCATATTTATATAAGATCTGATGGTACATTAGCAGTTTCTGTGGTAAGATCTGGGCACTTGTACTTCACTCAGCTGTTGCCTCCTACCTACCTGGATCTATAAACCACCTCCTGGTGAACATTGCATAGCATCATTATATTTCCTTGTAATGACGTTCATGACTCTTCTGCTGGTTGTGTGGGTTGTAGGATGACAGTATCTCACTCAGAGATTTTAGATGGTAATCATCATTTATGTTTGTTATTTGCAGGTTTGGTTTTTTGAGATGAAATTTATTAAAATATGTCACACAGGTTTCATGCAAGAACTACAAAATCTACAAAAGGGGAAAACATATACAGTATATACTGTATATATACATAGTCCAGAGGCTGTAGACAACAAGGAGCGTACAGCTGTCCGAACCGTAGAAACACCAGACACAAAAGCCAAGTTCAGCACACAAGGCACCTTTATTCCCGTGGGGGACGCTTTTCTCTCTTGTCACAATTCCCAAACACAATATAAGAAGTGAACCTTTCCTTCCTATCTTTCTTGTTTCATTCTTCCACCTCCACTCCCTCTCAGGCAAACTTCATCCGTCTCCTCCCGCCTCTGGCTCTCCGAATGGAGTGAGACGGCTCCTTTTATTCAGGTCCTGGGAGTGTTCCGATGGCTCATGAAGATTATCTGGAATCACTCCCAGATGTCTTAGAAGTCCACTATAGGGTTCTGCATCTCCCCCTGGTGGCCCCCAAGAAACCCAGAAGTGCTGTACCAAGCTCCAGCTCCCAGTGTGCCCTCACCAATCCACCAATTCTATATGTTTTTGGAAGGAAACCAGAACACCTGGAGGAAACCCACGCACCCAGTGGGAGAACATGCAAACCCTGATCTCCTTACTGTGTGGCAGCAGCACTACCAATGCACCACTGTGCCACCCTTTTCAGCATTTTTATTTGAAGAATGTCACCTCCTTTGGGATAGATTAAGATCTAAAAATGAGAGATATAAAAGTAGAAATATATGAGTAAAACAGAGATATCAATGAATAGGACAGAGGAGAGGTGGGATAAAACTGCAGACCAGAATGTAAATACTGAGGGACAATCCCAAAACATGTTCAAAAAAAGTGCTTACAGTGAAAATGCATTAGCTTGAGGAACCTTCTTTACTACAATGGATAAATCCTCACAAGATCTTCTTCCACTTGACATTTTTGAAATCCCTATAGAAAGCTAAGCTGAAGAAGTTAACAATTAAGTTCCTGGTAAGAAATAAATTAGTAGAAAAAGGAGAAAAAACATGTCTCCCTTAGGAGCTTCTATAGCTTGTGTTCATCTAACACCCAAGGCCACATAATCTGTGAGCTTATTTATTTAATTCAATGCAATTTGGTGGTGTTAATTGTATCTTAATTAGAAGAATGGATGATGAAGTAGCATGTCCTCTGTAGACCGATTTCTGATGGGTGGTTATATGAGTTCTTAATTTTTGTATTGAATATTTTATTGGTTTATCTCCTGCATCTTAAATCTTTCTAAACTCAGTCATACAATGGGAAACAATTTAAGATACATTTAATAGCTATGGACAAAATGTGGATACATTACTTTTACACAGAGTCCAAGCAACAACCAAAACAATGAAAACATTGTGAAATTCAAGGCCAAAGCTATTGCCAGCAAGATTATGTGCACAATTTTGTTATGCTGATGAGGGTATTGTCCATATTGATTACATTTTACAAAAGACCCACATATGTATACGTATGTATATGTATGTATGTGTATATATATATATATATATATATATGTGTGTGTATATATATATATATATATATATATATATATATATATATATATATATATATATATATGTGTGTGTGTGTGTGTGTGTGTGTGTGTGTGTGTGTGTGTGTGTGTGTGTGTGTGTGTATATATGTATATATGTATATATGTATTTTTATACACAGTGGAACCTCGAGATACGAGTTGAATTCATTCCAGCACTGAGCTCGTATTGCGAATTTCTCATATCTAGAACAAACTTCCCCATTGAAAATAATGGAAATCCAGTTAATCCGTTCCGCACCCCCAAAAATATCAACATAAAAATCAATTTTCCTAACAAATAACACTGATAAATAATATACACAATTGGAACCTCGGTTTGCAAGTAACTTGGTTTATGAGTGTTTTGCAAGACGAGCTAAATTTTTTAATTAATTTTGACTTGATAAAACGAGTGATGTCTTGCAATACAAGTAGTATGGATACACTTTGTCTGCTGAGCATCATGTGATCATAACTGAGCTGATGGTTCTTCTCTCTCGTGCGCGTCTCTCTCTCCTTATCTCTCTCGCTCGCACACGCATCTCTCCTTATCTCGCTCGCTCGCGCATGCATCTCTCTCTCCTTATCTCGCTCGCTCACTGGCGCGCGCCACTCTCTCTCTCTCTCTCCTTATCTCTCTTGCTCGCTCGCGCGCGCCTCTTTCTCTCTCTCTCTGTCCTTATCTCTCTCGCTTGCACACGCGTGCACCTCTCTCTCTCTCTCTCTCTTTCCTCTTGAGGGCAATCATCCCCTATTCTCCGTCTGCATGCCCGCGATATTTGTGGATACGCTTATACGCTGAACTGCTACAGCGAAACAATGAAATCACAAGCGCACAAACGCGTAGATCCTCATGCTACAGGAGAACAAGGAACACTGAGTGAGCTGACGGGCTGGCAGAATCAGCTTGGGTGAATCCCTGTGTCGAGGTAGATCTGGGAAACGCCTCACACATACCCACAGCCTGGCTCGTGGCTCTTTACGCGAGCCAATGCTCGTATTTAGATCCAAATTTTTCGCTCATACTTCCCTCTTATCTTGAATTTCTCGTATACAGAGGTGATCGTATCTTGAGGTTCCACTGTATATATATGTTGTGGAACGGGCCCAGGACACAGACAGGCAGACATGGCATTATGCACCACCACACGTTTATTTACAGTTCCTAATATTTACAAGTCAATAAGTGCAACACAAACCCCCAAGATACTCCCCTATAAGTCCAGGCCTCTCACACTCTGCCTCGTCTCTTCAGGCCGCCTCCACTCTCTGTCCATCTAGCTCAGTCCTACTCCTCACCCAGCATTGAATGAAGGAAGGCGGCACTTTTATAGCCACCCAGATGTGCTCCAGGTGTCTTCCAGTAACCTTCCACCGACACACCCCTGTGTGGCGGAAGCACCGGCTGTGTTCCCGATCCTCTTCCCCCAGCACTTCCGGGTATGGCGGAAGTGCTGTGGTCCAGGGCTCTCTAGGCATTGGGGCGCCCCCTGGCAGCGACCACAGGCCCCTACAGGGTTGAGCTTCCAAGCTCTCTACCCGTGGTCCCCAAAGCAACCAGGGCAGTCGCCCCCTAATGGTCTGTAGGAGGCGCAAGCCCTCCTCCGCTCCTCCTGGGCGTCCCAGCTGGGTAAGCAGCCCCAGCGACTGCATATATATATATGTATGTATGTATGTATGTATGTATGTATGTATGTATGTATGTATGTATTAATTATTCCATCCATCTATCCATCCAGAGTTGCGCCAGTCCCAGCAAGCATACTGCACGAGGCAGGAACAATTCCTGGATGGGATGCCAGCTCATTGTTACTGCTGCGCCACTGTGCCCACACATGTTTAATTATTAACAGTGTACATTATTTAAATTAATTTAACAATTATCTGTAAAATGTAATATACAAACTTTAATGCATTTCATCATAAAAATGGCACCAAGTATACATTCTAGTATTCTAACAGCTCACAAGTCCAAGAGGATAGCTCTTGGAAATCTAAAACAAGTTAGAAGGCAGTCATTATTAACTGTAAATACACACTCTAATCTGTTGAATTGAATTGAATTCCTTTATTGTCATTGTATGGTACTTCATAAACGTATGCTCCTATAAAATTATATAACAATAATAATAATATGATAAAAAATATGAAAAATATATAGTATGAAAGCATAAATACAATATACATGCACATATACTGCAGATAGGGAAAATGGTTCATAAAGCAGCTCAGGCTGTGCAATATTACAGTTGTAGTGCAAGCTTACAGTGAGGTAAACATTTTTGTATGCACCACTTATACATAAGGCCCTAGAAGTTGTGACAGACAAAAGCTTATAGTCAGAAATAAAAAGCAATGTCAAAATACCAAGAGATCAAAAAAAAAAAACACAGAAATGAGTAGATCAAAATATTAACCAAAGCCAGAAGTTCAAAAGAACACATATTTAGTCTGTTGTGCTGAATAAATCTTTTAAATTCTTCTCATAACATTACAAAAGTTTACTTTTGTTAAAGAATCCAGAATGTTGGATGTTACAATGCATAACCTCCTGGCATCACATGGAAGCAACAGGAACTTGCTGCTACCAATAACATGGTTGCTAGTTTGAAAAAAGTAACCAAGATGATGTCACCCGCAAGAAACAAAAGGCAGCTTGAAAATAAAATGTAGTCGCATCTTTAAAAAAATTAATACAAAAATAAACAAAAAAGTAGTAAAAAAATTAAACCTGCACTATTCCGAACACCAAGCTGCAGTACTTACAGTAGATGTGTGTCTGATAGTTAACAGATGGTTCTGTTCTGCTTATAATACAAGTTGTATTATACAACAAGCAGAGGCCTCTTTGTTTCCTCTGTTGCCAGGTACATTATTAAATATAAATTCTGTCACAGTGTGAATCTTTTGTTAAATGTTTAATAAATAATACATAGGATGTAGCATGCAGTTATGAGTAACAAGTCTGAACTTAATGAAAAGAACATTGACTAAAATCCAAATTTGTATTTCCTACTTAGAATTTGACAGTACTAAAATACATAAAAGGATGGATTTGCACTTCTGCAGCCACAAACGAATGAGCAAAAACAATTTGGGGAATGAAGCCAAAGCTGTAAAGTGGAGGTCTGCTGGTCTGTAGCACAGTAATTTTCTTTTTTCGTTGATATATTTTGAAGAGAAATCATTGACCCCTGGGAATTTGTTTTTTGGTGATAAGAATTATCTGCTTTTACTCTAATTAAATATGAATGTAAGACATTTTTCTATTTGTTACAATAATTATAAAAATGGATTTGGAAAGTGCTCATATATATGTCTGTTTAATTTTCTAGTTACTGTAGACCCATAATTAATGTGATTGTATTTTTTTTCATTCTTTTTCATTTCTCAAAATACAGAGCATGGAAGTAAATTATCTTCTTGGCAATAACTTGAATTGGAAGCCAAACTTTTTTTTTTTTAACAGTGGGGTCATGCTAAATTTCTTGAGTGGCTGCAGTGGCTGCCAGTTTTCATTAGAACTTTGAATTAAGCTACGTCCTACAGTTTCAAACACTCAGGCATACATACAAACACTCATTCATATCCAACAAATCTGCAGTTGTCAGTCAACCTAACACACATTTTTGGAATGAAAGCTGGATTCTGTAAGCTGCAATGGGAAGAATGTGCAGACTTCATACAGATGGAGTTACCTGTGGGTATCAGTCAGCAAAGGTGACTGCAAAAAGGTGAAAGCAAAGGTGAACTGCACAATGGATAGAAATGTTTATTTTTGTATCACACAGAAACATTGGAGAAGTTGAAGAAATAGGTTGATTTAGTTTAGAGGAAAAGTCTATTAGAGGCCTGGTGAAGTCTCTTTTTAAACATATGGCTGGAGTGAAAAGTCACAATGCTGCTTTCATGGAACACAGTTTGACACTGCTGCAGTGACTACTGCAGTTAGGGAAGAATTAAAGGCAGTGGAGCAGTCAATCTGAAGTTAATTAAATTTTACTCATGAATTATTATTTTCATATAGTCTTTTTTTAGTGAGCCTTTACCTCTTTAAGCAAGAAAATTTTTCCTCTGTGCAAACCTTTTTTGTTCTTTTTTAATTTGTTTACTAAAAGGAAGGTATTGAGAAGCTGGATCTTTGCCTGGCAGCACTGGTCCAATGGCAGCAGCTTATCAACTCATCTCAGAAGCATCCATGCCACCTTTTTATAGAAGTGAAATTATGTGTCACAGGACTGACAATAGGCATGGCAACTGAAAACAACATGACCAAGGTCAAGCATAGACAGTCACATAATGGTGCGACCATACACAAACTAAACACAAAATTGCATGTTATGTTCAAAGTATTGGGTAAATGAATAGCCAAGGAGAAACAAACTGACTTTCCAAAACTAAAACACCTTGACTAATGGAGGGCAAAAATGTAAATTCATTACACGCAAGGCCTAGATGAAACCAGGTTTCATGTACTAGGAAACTGCAGCCTCGCCCACTGCACTAGAATGGTGATCTTCAAGAATAATGAATCAGGATGAAACAAAACAAAAACAAAAAAAGAGAATGGATTTAGTACGTTGGTGATGAGAGAACCCCGTTGAATTTGCTTGGCCTTGAGTTTAGCAAAAGAAATTCTTTCAAAGGGAAATGCATTGAAGTCAAAGTAGGAAGGACTAACAGAACTGGTTTTGATAGAATTATAATGTTGCAACAATCATTTAAGTGTTCCTGACAGCTTGGGAAACATCTGCTAACTATGTTGGACCAATTATTGTGACCTGAGCTGTGAAGCAGCAGTGTTAACACTGTACCTCCCTGAGACATAAAATATTAGATTAAATTAAATATCAGAGCAGCAACATTTCTTGCAAAAAATGACAGACAGCAGCATGAATGGAGTAAGGCTTTTTCACCATAGATTCGATAGCAGATACTCCCTTCTCTCAAACAAAAATATACGGTTTGTGTTTTCACCTGTTGCTTTTGGTTTTGTTTTGATAAAGGAAGATGAAAGTAAACTTGTACTAAGTACACAATCCTATTAAGATCATAAATTGCCTGATGTAGGCACTAGTCAATTAGAGATAATTAGGGATCCTAGAAAGACAATTGCACCTAGCCAACCAGAAACAATTAATTTTAATCAAAGACAGTTTGGTTTCTTATGTAAAAAATTACATGTTGCCAGTCAGGAACAGATTAGTGCATTTACGCCTAGGCAGTAATGGAACCATTAGGGTTCTCGGAAAGACATCATTTTGTCATGTTAGGGTCCTAAGGTGATCCTATTTTCTCTTTATACTCTTTATACTCAGACCATAACTGAATGCCCCAAATCCCATCTTACTATACTGTCAGAGTTCACTGCTAATATTTGTTCACACTTCCCCTGTCTTTTATATCTGTAACCCCAGACAATTAAAAAGAGCACCAGAATGGGTTGGAGAAAAAGTTACATTTTATTCATGTATAAATTAAGGTTTCTAATTATTCCAAAAATGTGAATAAGAAAATTAAATAAGTGTTGGCTAAAATAAATGCAACCTGACAATAGACTACCAGGTGGATTTTAATCTTATTATATTAATTAGTCTGTGGTCCAGCATGATCTTTGTTTCCACATGGCCTTTGTACGATGTGGCAGAAACAGGAAAAATGGTCTATTGTCCATTTCTTAGGAGGTGAAATGGCAGAGAGAGAGAGCATGCCTTTGCAGGCTTAATTTGTCCAGTTATAATGAACCGTGACACACCTCTTACACAAATGGGAGTGTGTAGTTCCCAATGACTGAGTTCAGGCAGATTTAGCCCCCATTCCAGCCCAGTCCAGCTTTGTGCCTGTCAACATTTTCTTTAGTTTCAAACGATAAACAAATGTAGTTTCAGACAAACAAGAAAGACAGGATATACAGGTAATAAAGTCGTAAACTGCCTTCTCAAACCTATCTTCCAGTCCAGGCTTTCCTCTTGGGGGAGAAGGGTCTATCTTTGATATTTGGAGCTCACACCTTGTGAGACTGTTTACAAGTAGGTCACTGGAAAGACTTTAACTTCTCCCAGTTCAGTTGCTGGCATGTATAAGCCAACTGCTTTCTCCCAAGCGAGCTGGCCAGTCAATTCCAGCTTTGCAATTTCAGCTAGGACTACCTGCATGCAGGTATCTTACCTGATGAATAGACTGGTTTAAAATTTAAAATCTACAAAATATTTATCATGCTGGTTATTACAAAAACATTTTTCTCTCCACTACAGAAATGTAGTCAACCAAGGGAAATTAGGGTTTGCATGTAGACAACTGCACCTAGAAAATCAAAGACATTTAAGGTTACTAGAAAGTTGCATCTAGCCAGGCAGGGAATGTGGTTCAGTGCACCCTGGAAAGGGATAACATTTTTGTATTTTCTTGTGTGTGTGTGTCATTAGTAGGGATGCTCCAATCAGGTTTTTTAAGGCCAGTGCCAATCACCAATTTCATGTTACTTTATCAGCCAATTCAATTCTGATTTTTTTTTCTTTCTCCCTTTAAAACATTTACACTAATTTCCAGCATAACCAGACAAATAGAAGTTTTACGTATGTCCTATATTAAAGTGTATTTTTATACTTGAAGCATAGACCACAGGAATTAACAGTTAATTTTTATTAACAAAATTTAATTATGTAGGCCTATTGTTCAGTGTCCATAAAATGCTATAATAAATAACATTTCCTTAAAAAACATACTTTAACTAATAAAATATGTACAAAAATATGTATCCATAATACATATGGAATAATGAAAATAAATACGAACTGTCATACTGTTTAGATTTTTATGTAATACGCCTCTCTGAAACAAGGCTTATAAACAGTAGTTTTCACCATATCTCTCTAACAACAAATATGTATATTCTCACACAATCAATTAATCAATATTGGCAATTAAACGATGCTTAAATGTAAATATACATACACTAATAGGTTTTAATCATTTTAAATCATTAATTGCACTACAGCTTTTTGCTGTTAAAATGTAAATTTCCTATATTTATAGAGGTGTGTTTTTTTTTTCTTCAGTGTATCATCTAGACATTCGTAATTCTTGAGGTGTAATTATAAAATATGGATTACCATTTTAATTTTGTAGTAAAAAATCCAATTGTTTACTAAGCAACAATTTCAAATTCTTCTTTATTTTTTCTTTTTCCAATTAAAAGTGTAAGCTACTAAATTTTAAACAAGCATGCTGTCCATACTCTGGCGGTGACCATTTTAATTTAAAGGACAAAATAAAGTCTCAATTCCTCAAGGTAGCTTTTCTTGTCATTTGTCTAGCTGCACAGGACGACTTCTCTTATTACTCTTTTATTTCAGTTTGTTAGTCTACTTTCTTTAATGTAAAAGCTAATATACCAATATTCCCTCGTTCCCTGATAAAGCAAGCTTCTACTTGTTGCTCTGTGTTTATACTGCAGGAAGTTTGCTGCACAAGAAAGAAAATAAAAAGATACGCTCTGGCTCAACTAGCGTAATTCTCAGCGTAAAGGAGAACTACAAGTAAATTACCATAAAGCTTAGAAAAGCATGGGCTGAAAATATCATTTTTTGTGTTCACCTTTTTGCCAATCACCAATCAAGTCTTTTTTAGTGAAAACTGGCCGATTTAGATTAGGGACTGTGTTTTGTATTAATGACACCACATTTATTTGGATTGGGGATTTCATTATTGCATCTTTATATTACATGCATTTTTATTACTCTTTAATTTAGTATTGTTTTTTTGTATCAGTATACTGCTGTTGGATTATGTGAATTTCCCCTTGGGATTAATATCTATCTATCTATCTATCTATCTATCTATCTATCTATCTATCTATCTATCTATCTATCTATCTATCTATCTATCTATCTATCTATGTCTTTTGTTTGAAGCACCTGAAAAACGAAGAACACTTCTTTCACTTTTATAATTTCTTGTCTGTGTCTCTCTTCTGTAACTTTTCATACGCTCAGTCCATGAACTAAAAGAGCCCAAAGTACAGAATGATACCAGTTCCTACTACACTGGGTTTCAATTTGGGTTAATGAAGAAAATTTAGGGTTTACTTGTTAGACAGTTGCACAAGGCAAAACAACTGCGTTTAACAAGTCAGGAATCACTGGGGTTGTCACAAAAACAACTTGATGCTTTATACAGATAGAGTGTGCAGGACAAACAAGGCAGCTGAGAGAAGTGAAGGGTGGTGTAACAAAAGTAAGACCCGGAGCCATTGTTGATTATGTGAAGTAGTAGTAGGAGTAATATTGTCTCATGTACAGTGTTTACATCCAGGTAATTTACTTATTGTAAAGGCCATAAGATCTCATCAAAGGGGTTAGTCATGGGGTCTTGCTGTTCTTAATACTCTCCGCTTTTAAACCTTGTGAGAGAGGGAGCTCAGAGTTATGTGACAATTTGGCCACAGCTTTCAGTGTTATATTACTACTCATATTAATTCTTGTTACTTCAACTGAGTTAAGGTAGAATGCTTGCTTTGTGGCCACCATCAAGGCAGCAAGATCCATTATGGACTAGATTCCCCAAGCACAGGTACAAATTTAGAGAGTCTAGAAAACCCCCTGAGATTTTCTTTAATCAGTAATATGTGCTGATTAAAATATTGTAGGCAGAAAGACTTTTCTGGGCTTGTGTAACATCAAAGTAATTACAGAAACATCTCATGGGACGAGATTTTATTTGAGGCACTGAAATAATAACAAGAATTAATTTTGGGATTAATAAAGCTTTCCTCTTTCTCCAAGTGTTTCTTTAAGGAGTTTTTTCTCCCTGTTTTGACACAATCTACTGAATATTTGTGTTTTGGTATTCTGCAATCTATCATTCTTTTTTTTTTTTTTTTCTTTTTACCTTTTCTGTGAAGATTTACGTACACCTGAAAGAGGGAACCAACATTGATGCAGTTGATGCATTAAAGAACAAACCTCAGCTTCACAGCTTTGTAGCAAAACAGCTTTGTCAGAGTCTTTCTGGAAAGAATGCTGTCATATTTACGGGTCCCAGTATCACCAGCCTCAACTTGTTTGAAGAGTTTGAGAAGCAAGGTAAGCTTTTTACTTTTTGTTTTTATGAGATCTACATTTTACACTTGAATATGTGTCTAGAAAGTTTGTCTCATCTGTCCTGCCAATTTTTAAATTTAAATTTCCTTCCTTCAACTATTCCTATGAATTGCATTCTGTCTTCTTTGTGCCTAACTTGTTTAATGACACTGAGCTGTGGTCTCTTGATTTCGTTACACTGTAATGATGCTCACTGGGGTCTCATGTTTCACCACTTCAGTTTTATCTTCCTGATGATGGCCTCAAACTTGTCACACCTGTCAGTTTAAACTATAAAATAACCTGCCCTCTTCAGTGCTCCATCAAGGAGAGATGACAGTAGTCTTCTATTGCACATTTGCTAGAAATTGCTAAGCACTTGATGCTATGAGGCATATTTGCTTATACAACATATACATCTGCTTCATTTGCAGAAATACCTTTGTCGTTCATATCAATTTCCTTGCTAATACTTAATCTAATGTTTGCTTTAAAGAGGTTAAACAAAACCTTCTAAACTTGAAATGTCTGTATATTGTCCAGAAGAAGTTTCACGTTGCAGAAATGTAGAGGCAGCATTATTTATGTGCCTGTAGCATCTAATGAAATCAGTAAGATGATACTCTTTTTGAATCACTTGTAAGTGCAGAAAAAGTGTTATCTGCTGTCTCCATATCTGAAGCTATAAATTAAGAAATGTTTGCTTCTCCTGTTACAAATCTGTTCTTATTATATTAACACATTACATTCTTAAAGTCATTCAGTCCAGTTTAGGATTACAGGAGACTAAAGCCTATCCTTAGACCTTTGGGTTGGAACAAGCTCCAGGCAGGTGTTAATTCATCCCAAATAGTAGTCATGAACATGGGGTTCATTTATAATCAAAAAATAATTTAGAACATACATCTCTGGGACATGAGAGGAAAACTGGAATACCCAGTGAAAAACAAGAAAAACCAACACAAACATAGATGGAGCATGCAAACTCCACACAGATTGTGAGGTAGGTGTGATATCCTGTGCACCACATAAACACCCAGTTAACAATAATGGCCTACCAAAAATAATTTCAAAGAGGAAAAATTGCCGTTTTTATTGTTTGCTTTATGAATTTTGACATTAAAGATTTTTTAAGATCTGCTATTGGCTTACTGACAGACAGGATGTTGAAGCCTTTTATTTGTCACTACCCGGAGCCCGTCGTAGCATACGGCGGTGTAAGAACAGGAACGGAAAATGGTGAGAAAGGAATTCAGTATAACAAAGGCTTAGGAAACCACCGTCGCAGTATAACGAAAATGGCAAGGGGCGAAACCAATGCCAATGGTCGAGAGAGTACCTTCTTGTAGCAGTCTACGGAAAACATAGACATATATAGATAGACGCCCCATTCACTGTGTTGCCTAGTCAACACGATAAGTCAGCGTGTCCACCCTATTGCGAGTGGTAAAAGTGCCATTTAAACTAATACAGGTAGATTTGGAAACCAGGTTTTCTGAGGAAAAAAGAATAACGTTTTAAACAGTATCGTTTACATACAACAGATTTTGGCGAATCGTTTACGTGCAATTATTTATATCCATTTATACATTAAATGCGTGCGTATCCCATGGTCTTAGAGTTGGCGGGCGTGGCTCTCTGTCTTGCGTGCGCTCTCTGTCTTGCTTGCCCTTAGTTAGAGTTGACAGGCAGGGCTCTGTGAGTTGGCGATCGTGGCTCTCTGTCTTGCATGAGGTGTAAAGTCAATGTGTTTCAGAGGTGCATATGGACATTTGCACAGATGAAAGCGACTGAGGCTGTGTTTGGTGAGTTGTTGCGTGCCTCGAGAGCAACGCTGGACTCGGGTGGATGGTTACAGTTGGCGTGCGTGGCTCTATCGTGCGTATCCCATGACGCGGTAGGAGGGTTAGAGTTCGCGGGTGGGGCTCTGTCGAGCGTATCCCATGGTCTTAGAGTTGGCGGACGGGGCTCTGTCTTGCTTGCGCTCAGTGTCTTGCGTGCCCTTAGTGAATTATATATAGATTTAGAAAGTTCATAAACTCTGGGTGTTGTCAGAATTTGGGTCACTCAGAGTTGTGATTCACAATAGTACTCAATGGGAAACGGGAGCGTATGTTATACAGAGTATTTTGTAGAGGGTCTCTGTGGGCAGTTTAAGCAAACAACATTGCTCCACTACAACCTGCGTTGGCGATTCTCCAAGGGGGGGCACCAAGATGAGTGTCAGAAGCGATTCTCTGAATAGGGACAGGGATGAATGTCGGCTATGATTCTCGGCCTCGAAAAAGGCAAAATTGGTTCACAAGAAGAAAACTTTAAGAACTATGGATTTAGAGTATAAGGCAAGAAAAGAATGTCCTGTATCATTCCTGTTTTTCACTATGCTTGCTAAGACAACAAATCAACAAAACTTACGTAGCATATAAATAGGTTGTGACTGCCTTTATTCTGATAACATCATTTATTTTATCCAGCATTCCAGCATTATGTTCTTTGTCCAGCATTCCAGATAATTGCCTTTCTAAGACATAATACTGTATCTTTTTTGCAGCTGTCAGAATTTTCTGCGTCCATGTCATGAGGACTGAAATCATTGATCTCTGTTTTTTAGTAACATTGCAGTAAAAATATTTTTTTAACCATTCTTGTCCACTTCAAACACTGGTTTGTATAGTTACTGCCTCTTCGTCTGCTGTTTAATCTCAATAAAATTTGATGACCCTCATTGAATAAAAATATTGTACTACATTTGTCTGAAGGCCCATTGACTTTTTTTCTTTAATTATTGCATATTTGGTGAAAACTTAAATTATTATGATACATGGCAATCTTTTTTATATCTTTTTTACAGTTGAAGCACTGCACAGTTAAAAAACGTTTTTTCGGCTTACATGGTGCTAGCAATGTCAACAAGTAAATGTCCCACTGAATTCTGGATTTGTTGCTTTTACCACCATAGCCAGGGTTCAAATCCCTCTATGGTTTAAAGCTTAGCTCCCTAGGTTTACCACATACCCTGCTTAAAGCAAGTTGGCTAAGTGACATCCACTGGATAGGAATTGAACCCTGACCGAAATGCCAGCTAGACTGACTCTGGAGCAAAGATGAAATGTTGCTACTTTGGTCTTTCTGTGTCTTCAGTCTTGTTGCAGTCTCTGTCATCCTCACCAGGAAAGAAAAAATTCCCAAAAGTTTTAACATTTTTGAGAAGCACCCCATATTGTAATTTATTTTTACATGTTCTGCCTTTTGACCACTACAGTATTTCACAGTGGCTCCTGTGGTTCTAACTGTTTACCTTAATCTGTACATTGCATGTGTCCCATACAGATAGCTTCCTTTTATTGTAGTCCTTACTCCTAGATCAGAGCTGGCTTCCTGCTCTCTCAGCTCCTTGGAGGTATGGTTGGTCAGCCCAAAGTGTACTTTAAATTAAAATGATGGAGCAGAATTTGATGCACAGAAAAAGAACTTTATTAGGCACAACAGCCATTTGCAGACTCATTAGCAGTGAGAGGGCGGATTACAGATGATCTTACACTTCTATCATGTTTATGTTCCTTGGTACCATCTTTGTTACTGAAATTATAATTTCTATGTTTGCTGGAACTGGCCATTAACCTTTAGTATTAAGTGTTAACATACTTTATAATTTAAAGGATGGTGCATGACAATTAAGATCACAAGGAGGAGCACACAATTACATTGAAATACTATTTTGGATGTTAAAATTTTACCTTTTAACCGCCACCCAACTCTCCAACCCCCAACCAAAATCAAAGAAACTGCCACTTGATTTAAATTTATTTAAATAAGTATGAAAATTAAACAGAAAAAGATAAAAAAAAATACAAATGGAATGAATACATAAAAACTAAACAAAGAAGTAAACAATAAAACCAGTGATCATTCAGAACACATTTAAATAAACACTAAAAAAAGAAAAAAATGCAAGAACAGAACCAGTTGGAGGTGCTTTAGTCCTCACAGGCTATCTAAATGCCTAAGAGAGCCGCCCATCCCCCCTTAACCTTCAGTAGTAGTTCTTCAGTGCCAGAGCCCTTTACAGAAAATCAGCATTGTAACCTTGTAAAAGGCTCTTGTACCTGTGATCTCATTCTCTCAAGCTACCTAAATCTCTAGACCATTGAGAATAGCCTGGACACAGGGATGGTAATACTGTCAAAAGACTTTGCCAGAAGTATGGCCCAGCACCCATGGCCCTGCTATTGCCTCACCAACCACTAGCCACAATCACAGTCCCTCAATAATAAAGAAGACCATGAGATACTAAGATTTCTCCTCTGAGTCAGCTCCTGTCGCTTACTTACAAGTCACGGTTTTCTACAAGTGAACCTATGGGTCAGAATTGCTGATTTTCCACTCAACAAAGTCATACCATTCCACTGCACATCAGAAAAACAGTACAATGAAAATCTGAGAAAAATGAAAACTATTCTCAAATTATCGTGGCACCCTGACACAGATATTGGTGCTGCTGCTTTACAGGTTCTAGGACTGAATATCATCCCAGTCAAAGACTGTTTGTAGTTTATATGTTGTGGTGACACAAATTATATAAAAACGGGGTAGCTTGAGCTCTGTGGGTGTGCATGTTCATGGTGCCATGAGATGTTTAATGGGGAAATTGGGGTGCAGTTTGTTCTGATTTCTTCATTGATTCTCTGTGGGTCGCAAGTAGGATGCCACACTGCTAGACTGCTAGAAGTATAAAGGAGAGCCTGAGCATGAGAAACCAGGAAGATCAGGCAAAGAAAGAAAGAGTTCAGTGGTTAAAGGATGAGAAAGAAAGCCATGCAAGAGTCAGGATGGTGGCAAAGCCGGTGTCTTTACAGGGATAAGGCAGGAGGTCAGGAAATGGACCCAAGACTAGTAAGCATACAGCACTTAAGGGGAAGGGTCAACCAACAACTCCAAGTGGGCTCCTGCAGACGCTAAGCTTGGGGTGCCCTAGTGGTTACTGACTGAGACAGCTAGCACCCAAATAGAAGGTGTCGATCCATGTCTCTTCGTTTTGAGGAGATCACAAAGGTAGAGCAGACATGATGTCAGTTTTAGAATCAGACATATGAAGCTCATGTTGGTTTTAACCTTTGGGGACTTTAACTGCTTGGAATATTTAATTTATTTATTTATTGGACTTTTTAACCTCCACAAATATTTGAGTTTATTTTTAGAAGGCACTGCACTTCTGCACCTTGGGGTTTTGAACCCCTGTTTAAATGTTATGTTTCAAAATAAAAGTAGTTGAGTATTTGTGCACCATACCTCTTGTTGTTCATTATCCTCATTGCCCAGCTTATCTTTGGTTCTGATTATCGACGGTCCCGGCTGCAAGAAGTGCAGCAGTTTCAACCAACCCAGACCATCACACATGTTCTCCCCTTCGCACCCAGTGTTTTCCTTCCACATCCTCAAAGACGTGCATGTTAGGTGAATTGAATTTTCCTCCATGTGCCTGAATGTGAGCGAGTGATTGAGCCTAATGATGGACTGGCACAGGGCTGATCCCTGCTTTGTCTCTGATGCTACTGGTATATCCTCTGACCCCCCTGAGATTCTGAATTTGATTAAGCAGGTCTGAGAATGAATTAATTTTCAAAAGTTGTGAATTGAACATCAATGGCTTTATTATCATTCTCTAAAGGGAAAAGGTTATGCCTTTTTATATAGGTGACCTTTAATAAAATAAATTTTTCATCTTTTATTTATAATTTTATCTGCTATTTGGGCTGCAGGTCCCATGTCTATAAATCAAGTTTCCTTTCTACATAAATCTTAAGGATTTGAAAATGATTATAAATCTAAATTCACTATATGCTGGAAAAGAAATGTCAGACCAATATTTTTGATTGCTATTCATTTTAGTCTCTGCACCACAGACATGTTATCAGAAGTGACACTAAAATGATATTTATTAAAAATAACTACATGATTACAATAAAGTAAAGTCATATTCAATATTCTGGGTGCCACATGGGTTATATTCATTATTACCTATGGTTGTTGATTGCATTTTGGATGCAATCTCTAATATTTAGAGGAAAGATCATGAGAAAAATGATGATGTGAATAAATTCTTATGTTGTTAAATGATGTTTACAGTGTAAGACCATGGGTGTCTATCCATGACACATTGCACTAGTGAGAGGAGCCAGAGTGAGTTCAACTGGTTTTCCATTAATATGTTTCACAAACTCCATAGTCTGAAAAGCTGGATGTCTTGTCATTTTCTCAAGGTGATATTGTTAAGTTCTCAATGCTCCTGCAGACAGTAAATACTAAAAACTCCTGGCTAAAGCCAAAGAAAGTGTCACTAGAAGGAAATCTCACATGGTAAACAGAAAAAACTTTTAAAATGTGTGAGGAAAAAGATGATAATGTCCTATTCTAAAAGTATAGTCAAGAAATGTATTATTCTAGGCATGGTTGGTTTGTGCCTGCATCCATTATTGCTTCAGCCTCCCTTTGTGTTGTCTTAGGTCAAGCAGGTTAAGAAAATAAATGGAATGATTACATGTCATTTAAATTCCCTGCAGTCTACCACTCAAAATCCAAAAAAGTAGACTGCACCATGTTCTGTTCATAATAGTAATACAAGGATAAAAGGCTCTTTAAACAAAGTGTGAATGTAACACAAAGTACACAGAGGTGTCCTGTCTCATCTTTTTATATTTCATCTTAGTAAGGACATCTTTTGAGTCAACTCAATCTGTTGAGATAGATCTCTATCAACTTAGCTTGTTCAACTGGTTTTTGCATTTTTATCCCAATCTTTCATGCGAAAAAGAAGGAGCTCACTGAAATTACAAAGTTCTGTCTTGTGCACAAATCTCATAGGTGAGTCCACAGATTTTCTCATTTATCACGCAGTTATTTGACTTATCTATGTGTTTTGCATTATTGTTATCTTGAAAAGTGACATGATTTTCCGTAATTTTCTGGAAAAATGGTAGCAGGTTCTGGTTTATTATAATAAAATTAATTATAATAATTATAATATTTGGAGCTTTTTATTTTCCCTCTGCACTAAACAGAGTCCCTTATCCTGCTGAAGAGAAGATGCCGTTTAGCATCATCCTGCTACCACTACACTTGACAGTAGACACTCTCTTTTAGGGGTGATTAGCTGTGTTGGCTTTACAATGTATTTTTTTTTTATTAACTAGGGGGCTGTGCCCCCTGCTCACTTCACTCGCCCACCCCCATACCAAACCCCCCGGGCAGCACTGTGTGCCAGCCACTTCGCATCTCTGCCGCTTGCGATGTGAAGTGGGGGCTGAACACACGCTAAAGAGATGTGGTCTGATCAGCTGCTGTCTTGCTGCTGAGCTGCATGTTCTGCTTGTCACGCTGTGTGTTAATCATTTAAAAGTCTGTGCAGCAGCTGTCCTTTGGTCTCAATGCTTTGTCTCGCGGGACGTTAAAGTGTCTCCGAGAAAATTACATATTGTCTCCTTCCAAGCCTTCCAAGATTTTTTTTATAATAGAGAGATACTGAAAAATTCTAGTTGAGTTGCTTTAGACCATAACATGTTTCCTTATGTTTTTTATGAAGGAGGGCTGCGTTGTCTTATATTCATAATAGCTTAGATGTTGTTCTTATGTGAAATTACGTCCATCTTGATCCTGAATTAGTTTACTAAATAGATGAATACAGTATATGCATTTTATTTTGTGTTGGCAGGAAGTTACAGCAGTTACCACTAATACTTAATGTATCCAGTGTTCTGGGTTCTAATCCCACACCCATTCGCTGTCTGTGTGGAGTTTGCACATTCTTTCTGTTTCAATTTTGTCTTAGACTGTTCATTCCATATGCTTAAGATGTGCATATTAGTTTAAATGGAAACTCTTAATTGGCAGTGTTTGGGTATAAGTGGTCCCTATGATGAATTGGTGTCCTTTCCAGGGTTGATTCTTGTTTTGCGCGTAATGTTGCTTTCAAGGTTTTGCACTCTGTACACAAAACTATTACTACTACAACATCTACTACTACTATAATCTCCAGCCCTGTATGAACTGAATTAGAATAAGCAGTCTTGAAAATGCTTTGTCATATTATATTATGGCTTTGGTCTTGCTACCATGCCCCATGGTTCAGAACTGTAGCAAGTTTTTGCAAAATGCAGTTCAATCAAAATCAGTTTCATTACTAAGCACTACCATTGTGTATCATCACTACTGTCTCTCAAGACCAACTAGCATATAAAGATAAAAAATAAAAATGCTTGCAAACATGCTGCTGAGTCTCTTGGATTTTGGCAATGAAAGGAAAATACAAAAATGAGAAACAGCAAATGACGCTAAACCCAAACAGGCCCTATTACTATCCTGTAAAAAGGACACATGGGCACTCTGTAGAGATCAGAGAGGTTGCTTGCCCCCTGGGCTCTAATATAGTCTAATCTGGTGCATGCCCACATTAATAGTTCCTAAAAGAGCATTTAAATTCTCCAGGGCTAAACAAAAATTGAAAAATGTAATATACTCAAAAATATATGAGAACTAATTCATAAACATAACAGTGTTGATTTGGAGTTACATGCCAAAGCAAAAATGGGTGAGACCGTCAAAAAAAACTGGGCAGTAGGCCAGAATCTTACCTGGACTTCCCAGCAGTGGATCATCTGACTTTAGCCAGGCTCCTAAAGCATCTGCTGGGTTCAGCTACAGCAGGGTTTCATCCATCCACCCATTATCCAACCCACTATATCCCAACTATAGGGTCACGGGGGTCAGTGGAGCCAATGACAGCCAACACAGGGCAGGAAACAAACCATGGGCAGGGCACCAGCCCACTGCAGGGCATGCACACATACACACCAAGCACAATTTAGAATCGCCAGTGCACCTAACCTGCATGTCTTTGGACTGTGGGAGGAAACCGGAGCACCCGGAGGAAACCCACGCAGACGCGGAAAGAACATGCAAACTCCACACAGGGAGGACCCGGGAAGTGAATCTGGGTCTCCTAACTACGAGGCAGCAGCACTACCCACTGCGCCACCGTGCCTCCCCAGAGCAGGGTTTCTTAATTTTTTTTTGTCTTGCCCTTTTTAGTGTCTTTGGGACTCATTCTTTGCGTAATGTCTGGATGATCATCAGCACGAATTCCCTTTGGAGAATCATGGCCAATCATCAGAGCACTACCACGTCCTTAAGAACTGGATTTATAATTTTTAACTCTCTGCTAAGAAGTGTGCAGGAGCAAGTGAGAAATAACTAATAAAGAATGATGCAGGACAGATACAAATGGTGACATTGGTAACGTAATCAGTTTAAAATACAGAATGCACAAAATGGCAATTAAAAATTCAGACAATTTAAAAAGATATTGTGCTTCCAGGCAGTAAAATAATATAAAGTAAATGTGTGTCTTAATTAATAAGAATACAGTGATCCCTCGCTATATCGCGCTTCGACTTTCGGGGCTTAACTCCATCGCGGATTTTAAATGTAAGCATATCTAAATATATATCATGGATTTTTCACTAGTTCGCGGATTTCTGCCGGACAATGTGTCTTTTATTTTATGGTTCATGCTTCCTCAGTTTGTTTGCCCAGTTGATTTCATACAAGGGACGCTATTGGCGGATGGCTTAGAAGCTACCCAATCAGAGCACGTATTACATATTAACTAAAACTCCTCAATGATATAAGATATGCTTCCCGCATGGTGCTTGATTGTTTGCTTTTCTCTGTCTCTCTCACTCTCTCTGCCTGACGGAGGGGGTGTGAGCAGAGGGGCTGTTTTCACAGAGGCTGTTTGCCTAGAGGATACGATGCTCCTCTACAAAATGCTGCTTTATTGCGGTGCTTCGGCATACTTAAAAGCCCAAAAGCACGTATTGATTTTTTGATTGTTTGCTTTTCTCTCGCTCTCTCTCTCTGACATTCTCTGCTCCTGACACATATTCTTTGAAGAAGAGGATATGTTTGCATTCTTTTAATTGTGAGAAAGAACTGTCATCTCTGTCTTGTCATGGAGCACAGTTTAAACTTTTGACTAAAGGGTGTTATTTCATGTCTAGAGGGCTCTAATAATGTTAACAGTGTGGGAGAGTTTATAAGGGCTTAACATATATAAAAATAACCATACAAACATATGGTTTCTACTTTGCAGATTTTCATCTATCGCGGGGGGTTCTGGAACGCAACCCCCGCGATCGAGGAGGGATTACTGTATAGTAGTAGTATAAAACTTAGTGGTGTGAATTTTTTAGGACAATGTGGGACAATACTTTTAATGGCAATGATTTTATGGTAATAAATATTCATGTTTCTGCATATTTTTATATAAGAAATATAAATAAGATTAACATAAAAAAATAATTCAAGCAGGACTCAAACCACAATTCCTCTGTTGTACAATCAGACATACCACCATGCAACTTCAAAAGACAGTCTCTTAAATTACCCATTGTGACTGTTAAATATGAAACATCACCACAGTTTTTTCTTGTTTCAACTATTAAATTAAATTTTCATTATGCCAGCATTTTTCACAACCTCAGAGCCATGAAATTTATCCATTGGTGAAAATTGTTTATCTTCAGCTTGGCCAAGAATTTCTTCTCAGTTAGTGAGTCACACAGGAATTGGTGGGAGCTCCATCTCTAGTCCTTCATTGTGTCTGCCTATAGCTTCTGGTTCACTCTATCTTTTATTTGTCTGCAGGGGGAAATTTGGCTTTTTACAGAAGCTCTTTAAATAAATTAACACACACACTTTGATCTAAACACACACCAGAAAGTTAAAAAGAAAGAAAACTTTTGACTTGACTGTCCATTCCCAGTGAGGCACTATGCAAACATACTGCTGTGAAGGAGCCCCAGTAGCGTTTCTTGACACACTTCTGCTGAATAATTCATTGCAGTACTCAATGTCAGCGTGTC
Source organism: Polypterus senegalus (assembly GCF_016835505.1). NCBI lineage: Eukaryota > Metazoa > Chordata > Cladistia > Polypteriformes > Polypteridae > Polypterus > Polypterus senegalus. Next base: position 175,763,266 of record NC_053156.1, on the reverse strand, counting down.
TGAGAGAGGATTTGCAGCATTGTTCATATTGACACTCAGTTTTATTTGAATTCTCTCCTTCAGGATGTCCAGAGTGAGTCACATAACTGAGCCTGCCCTTTTAATTAGCCTGTTGATTCGGCGGGCCTCTCTTATGTTGAAGAGTGATGTTACCAGCCCAGCACACCACAGCATAAAAAAATCATATTGGCATATCAGAGTTATAGAAGATATGAATGATGACACTTTCCACATTAAAGGAACACTCTTTTACAGTTCCTTTGTGTTCCGAAACCAGTCCAACCTGTCTACTGTACATCCACCTTTTTTACCTTAACAAAAACCTCTCAGACTTCCTTCATTAGTGGTTTATGATTTCTTGGTTTCAGCCTAGAACTTTACCATTTACTTAATTTTTTTGAGATATAACTTTTATCAAATGCTTTAGCTAATTCTTTTTAGTTACTTCTTAGTAATAACGGGTTTTTGGCATTTATCCTCTGTTCCTCTTGGTTTTCTGTGTATGACCTTTGCTTGATTTTTGGATTTTCTGGGGGTAATTTAGACTAGTTAAAAAATAAATCATTACCACCATTTAGTTGGCTTATTCTGGAGCTTGCTCTGATCTGCATTTCTGTAGTGTATGGGGGTCTCTGTGCTTTAGTAGCAGCATATTGTACAACACTGCTGCTGCTGGGAAGTCATTTTGTGTTTGTAGTGTCTCTCCTTTGGAGCAGAGGGCTGGCACAAACCTGTATTTATATATTTGTTATAATTGCCTTTCATTCTTCACATTTATAACTTTTTAAATAATATTACCTGGGGGCATTTTTTGCTTATTTTGCCAACAATATTATTTTGTCTCTTTTGCAGAAATATACTGCTGTGGGTTGCTCAGTACTAGAAAAAGCGACTGCACAGGCCTTCCTCCATCAATGTTAACCAACCCTGATGTGCCACAAGTGAGAGGGCAATACAAGACTAAAATGAAAGGGAGCATGTCCCTAATTTGCTGGTATAACAAAGGTTATTTTCGTTTTCTCACCAATGCCTATTCTCCAAAAAAACAAGGTAAGACATTTAGCTGTATTATTATTTATGTTTATTGTAAACTGAATTGATTTCTAAAGAGCATTCCAATAATAAATGAAAATAATGGAGAATTAGATTAGGTAGGGATTTTCTTAGTTTGAAAGCACAAGGGGGATTAGAAATGATTAAACTAAAGTACCTGGTGGTTTGTTAATATTTATAAACTAGAAATTGTGTTGATCTATATTATGTTACTGGGAGATTTTTGAATGTTTATACTCAGCCTTTGTCTTTCATGCTTTCTGTGCTGTTTGAGAGACTTTGAAATTAAAATGTAAAACTGATGTATACTGGTACAGGTGGGAACCCCATGCAACAAATCCTTACCAATGAAAGTCAATAGCTGTACAGCGGATCATTACACACTTAGGCAGTGGTTCTTTTATCTTATTTGCTGGGCTATGGCAAACATTTTGTGGGGATATGTCTTAATAACTGAGCAGAAGTATCAATTTTAAACAATTTGAAGACACACGTCTATTTCACAGGAAACCTTGCCTTTCTATTCCAAAAATAATAGCTAGTGTTAGTAACGGTAATGTAGTAGTAGAAGTCCACTCCCTCATCATCATTCCACCCTCCTATGAATAGAGCAGTACAGTCTCATAATAAGTCATCTCCTGTCAAAGCTTTTAGATCATGGACATTGAAAGGAACACTGCAGATTTGAAAGGGTGCATTGACAACAGACAGAAGTTATTCAAGGCAATGAAGGCATGAAATCAGTCTCTGCATGAAATAAATTGAAAGAGTCTTACATGATTGAAAGTTGTTTTGTCTATCTGTGATTCAGTTTTGATTAATGCAGAATTTAAGATGGTGTTTGTGGAAGAATTATAGATGGACTTTATATGTACATTTATGTTTTTAGGTGTAGTAATTTTCTTTTATTATATTAAAGTTGTAAATAAGTATTAGCTTGCTGAGTTGGTATGCATACTAAAAATAAATTGATGAAAATGATAGTTACTTTAGTTTCAGTAAACAGGCCGTTCAAGTTAATGTTTCAGTGTATAACCAGTACATTGAAACTCTGGTTTGTTGTTTGACTTAACTGTCACTTCCTGCATACTGTAGTTTCGTTGTCCTTCTTAGAAAGTAAGACATTATGCCATTATCTGATTTTCATTTTTAAGGACCACTCCCCAACCTGTGCCACTGCATCCTAATATTTATAATCTTACCAGTAACGGTGTACTGCACGATAACGTGCAGTGAATACACTTGACCTGAGCCTTCCTAGTTTTCCTCCTCTTCCTCTGTACATTTAGCATTCGTTTGCACAGCGGTTGATGAGCTTGCTGCTTCCTTTCTCCACCCTAGCAGCCCGCTGCTTCTCTTCTTTCGTCGGCATCTTTTCACGTTAAAACTGATTAAGTTAGTTTTTGTGTTGCAGTTACTTAGTACATTTTCTTAAATTTTTCACTAAAGCTGGCACTTAAGTCTTCAATCTGCCGCAAGAATGATTAGCGAAGGTGGTAGGGAATGAGAATGGCGCCCATACGCATGCGCTGCACGGCCACCCTGCTGCGCGCTGCCGAGAGTTGATTTTACAATAAAATAAAATAAAAATAAAAAGAGTAATAAAAATCATCACCCGAAAAGTGGATAGTTCAAGTAGTATATGTTTACCAAATTTCAAGTCAATAGATGAAACGGTTTGCGAGTTACAGGTGATTTAAAATCTTGGACAAGCGAACAGCCATGGTAGCGTATTATAGAAGAAGATTAAAAGTAAAACAAAAATGGATATGTCAACCATCCAATGTAACCACAAACACAGATTATAGAAAACTATAACAATTACAGCCCTCAACTATAATGTGCAATACATAAGACAAAAACTATAATATTTGACAAATTTGGTGTTAAAGTATAGCATTGACCTAAGTTAGTTCAATAAGTAGTTCATGGGCCATATCCAGTCTGCATCCTAGTTTTCCTGGCTCCAAGCATGGCCTTACACCACAGCAGGCAATAGGGGGTGTAGATCCATCCATCCATCCATCCATTATCCAACCCGCTATATCCTAACTACAGGGTCACGGGGGTCTGCTGGAGCCAATCCCAGCCAACACAGGGCGCAAGGCAGGAAACAAACCCCGGGCAGGGCGCCAGCACACCACAGGGCGGGGGTGTAGATCCCTCTACTGAATTGTACCACACCCCTAAGTTTTGGACAAATAGATTTTTGAGCATTTAACTTGTTCCGCATGAATTCAGTATAGCATAAGCATTCATCCAACAAATTTAAACTGACTCTGTTCCATATTTGCGCAATGCAGGAAGAAATAAAATCAGGTTTCTTAGTTTTATAATAATCTTTTCTGGTAGTTTTTTAATGTTTGTGTATCAGTGTTTACTGGTCATTTTATTTTTGTTTTGAGCCTTTTATTTGTTTTAGTCATTAAGTTTAGCCTAATTTTATATAATTTGTGAATATTATGTTGTGACAGATAGGGGGCACTGTCGTCCCCTTGAACCCTCAGATCAGATGCCAGACACCAGGTAAAAATCCAATAATTAGTTTATTATTTATTAGTACCCTCCACTCCACTATACTCATAAATAACAATACAATTCTCAATAATAAACAATCCTCCTCTCCCAGGCGCGTTACCACCCTTCCCCCCAGCTCAGCTCAATCCTGGGATCTCCAACAGTCCTTTATATAGTCCATGACCCAGAAGTGTTTTCTCTCGCTGTCCATGTGACTGGTAACACTTCCAGGTCAGATAAAAACTCCTCTTCTTCAACCCGGAAGCACATCATTTCCTCTGTCCATGTGACTAGGACGCACTTCCGGGTTGTAGGGAAAACCATCGTTGTTCCTCCCTGCAGCGCCTTCTAGTGGCCCCCGTGGTATCCAGCAGGGCTGTGGATAAAAACTCCATTGTCCATAATTCTCTGCTGGCATTCGGGGCACCTCCATGCTGCAGGGAGGCTCCACCTGGCGGCCTGGGGGTATTGGCCGGGATGAATGGCTGGCCATAGTCCACAATGTGTATAGTGAATTTCTTTTGCATTAATATTTATAAATACCCTTATAACACTGACTTATGAGTTAAATATGCAGGTGAGATTCTGTAGGGGAGCGGAGCCATGAATGAGAGCACAATGTAAAAAGAGCTGTGTGTGGTATGTTGGACTGCAAAAGGATGAGAATACATTGATTCCCCTTAAAAGGTTATGTGCTTTATTGGGCATTTCCCAAAGCCATCAGTGGGAATCGGTCTGTGACCTCATCAGAAAAGAGCTAATAAACCGACCTTTCAAGGGCCATTAAGGGGCAAGGCAGACATGTGGTATAGCGAGCCCACGGCTTAGAAAACGGTGGCTAATTTTAAATAAATCATCAGGTCCCAAGAAGGTGCCGGCACCAATTGGGTGTGGGTGTGCATGAGTGCATTTCACTCTGCCTCTAATTGGGGTACCTGGCTGACGGTGCCACATACATGTGCAGAGGCAAGCAAATCAGTCAGGCATCTCAATGATGCCGCAATTATGCAGCAATGTGTATGAGAAGCGTACACGGGACAGAAAGGGGAGAGAGAAAATGAAAGAGCGAAAAGAGAGAAAAGAGACGGAGGTTAAAACAATGGAGATAAGCAGACAGGAAGGCAGAGAGAGCCTAGTACGAGTGAGAAAGAGAGAGACAGATGCAGGCAGTCGGGAGCAGAGCCCCTTGATAGGAGCATGTGGCGAAGAGGGGCTGGAGAAGAGAAGGCCACTCCAGCGGAGTGACCAGGGAGCTGGAGTGACCCAGAGCTTGCTCCCACATTAAGTCTGGGAAGGCAGTGGGAGTCAGGGAGGCTCCGATAGGGAGTCCTGTCAGGGCCACAGATGGCCACAGGGACCAGAGCCTTGGTAGAGGAAGTTCAGATGGGGCACCCTACTGGGAACCATGGAGTAGTAGGGACCTGAACCAGGAGAAGGATGGCTGTGTCTGTCAGTTGGGCATCTCTTCTGCTGCAAGGCCTCGTGAGAGGTAAGCAGAGGAGACGTCAATTTTAGAGGGTTATACCAGGGACTGAAATTTAAAGGACAGCTTTCTGCAATATTTTAACCTCGCTTTTATAGATATTTATTTGAGTTTTACAACCACAGATGACACAATTTTATGGATTATTTATTTTTGGACTTTAATGTACTGCACTATTTAATTGAACACTGATTTGTTTTTGGAATTCAAATAAAAGCACTTGTTAACTGTTTCACCTACCCCCCTGCCTGGCTGCATGTGTCCACAAGTTCCTGGCTCATCTTTGTAACATTACTGACCGTGGCAGGTTCAAGAGGCCTCTGGGTGGGACAGGAGCATAGAGTCATCTCTCACCATCACATGTGGTGGCAACAGTGGGATGAACTGAGGCAAAGAGGAAGGAAGACAAGAAGAAGGAAACAGTAAGTGAGTTAGGTGCCAGACTCATTTTAAAGATCCCAGGGATTCAAGTCAGAGGAGGACATTTCAGGATATTAGATAGATAGATAGATAGATAGATGCTTATTAATTCCAAGGGGAAATTCAAATTTTGAGCTTTTTTTAATGGAAATGTATTTGCACTGCGTTGATTGAGGCATGGGGCCTTCCCATGCACCTGGTGGCTTAAGGGGGGAGCATTGTGGTATAGCAGGTCTGTTGCTTAGCAGTAGGGATTAGATTTAAACAAATAATCATGACCCAAATAAGGTGCTAGCTGCAGTCAGGCGCAGGTGTGCATGAGTGCATTTTACTCCAAGGTGGGGGGATCAGTCAGGTGCCTCAATGATCCCGCAGAGGGTGTGGCCCCTCGCACCTGCACCCAATTAGGCAACTGAGTTTAAGAGGAGCCTGCACAGCCGAAAGGGGGGACAAAAGAAAAGAAAGAGAGATCAGGAGGTTAAAAGACAGGAGAGAGAGGCAGGCAGGAAGACAGGAGTGTGCCACTGCAAGAGCAAATGAGCGAACAACACAGAGGAAGCAGGCAGCTGTAAGGAGAGCCCCTCAGGGAAGTGTGTGTCAGTCTTTCTGGGGCTTAAAGGGGCCAATCCAGCTGAGTGCCTTTGGGAGCTGGAGTGACTCAATGCTCATTCCCCCGTAAGTCTGGAGAAGGCAGTGGAAGTTAGAAGGATCAAGGTGAGGCTTGAATGTGGAGCCCTACTGGATCCATGGACAGTAGGGACCCAGGCCTGGTTTTCAGATTGAGAGCCATGCTGGGAGCCATTTGACAGCAAGGACCTGGACCCGTTCAAGAAGGGTCATCTGTGCCTGTTGGTTTGACATCTCTCCATGCTGCGAGTCCCAAGCATGGTAAGCTGTGGAGGTGTCCATTTTAAAGGGGAACACTGGGTTTTTTGATCTTAGTTCTTGCCCTGGGATTTTAACCTCATTTTAACAGATTATTTATGGAATTATTTTGAACCTCAACAGCACTTTGTTTTATGGGTTATTTATTACATTTCTGAACACTTCACTATTTTGACACTTTTGCACCTGCCACTTGCTATGTGCTTGTGTCCTCATTTACCAGGATCATTCCTTGGTTACATTATCAATGGTGATAGGTTCAAGAGGCTCCCGGAAGGAACCAGTAGCATGGAGCTGACCCATACCATCAAAAGGCGCTACTGATATTTTGTGACCACCTGCCTGCAAATGGAAAAAACAAAAATGTAACCAACTGTATATCAGATGCTGTAAGCGGCTTTGGACAATGGTGTCAGCCAAATAAGTAAATAATAATAAAGAACCATTAATTGTTGCTTGTGTCAGTACTATCACCACGTCCTGAGTTGTTCCAATACACTGAATCTTTTAATGGATATGATTGTTAGATGAATTTAAAGAGACAATTATTGTGTTATATTTGAGCAGAGGTTATGAATAACATGATTAAATATCAATTATTTAAATAAAAAATCTGACTGATTAATAATAATGGGTTATTCATTGTACTACAGTGTTTATTTTATATGTAGTAAAAGTCAAGTTTCATTTTGGGTAGTTGCAATGGCTTCATTTTCTCCCTAGTGCCTGCCCTAAGCCAAGCCACCCCTCCCTCACCCATACATTTTTTAGTTATATTAAATTATTAAAAAGTCTGTAAACATGAGATATCTATAAAATCAGGTATATACAAAGAGTTTGAAAGGGGCAGATGCTCAATTCATGTTAACTAGGCACCAATGTGTGGGAGAGAATTCATAATAAAATTAAACAATTCACTCCACACCACTTCAATTTTTGGGCCTATGTCTTACAATTTGCAACAAAATAATGAAATAACCCCTTCAGGTTTGCAACTTCAATTATAAAGTCAGCACCTAGTAGGGAACGGAGAGGGAGGTTTCCCCTTTAAAAAGCAAATTGCACAAGCAGCTGGAAGGCAGCAGTTACAGCAAAAGCAACAGGTACTCAGGCACCCTCAGGTTCCCCACTTACCACCATGTGTATACTGTTCCTCTCTGAATTCTGCTTCTTCAAAATATCCAACATAAAAGCATAGTCATATCCATGACCAAGGATATACAATCATTCTCATTGGCACCCTCTATCATCTGACTGGATGTTCTCTGCCAAGACATGAACATGATATACAACAGTTATTACTGACAGAGGTACCTTTTCCACGGATTCAATAACATTATCCACCAATTTATCAGTAGGCAATAGCATACCTGTAATGCACTCTGTTAATCCTTCTTTATTACTGTAGTCCTTACTATCCTTAGCCAGTATCCCTTTAGCTTAGTCGGAAGCAATTTTTGCTTGTTCATGAGAAGTTAATGAATGGGTGAGTATTTCCCTACTGTGACTATAGCTTGCTTTCAAGGCCTTGATTTTCTCGTGCCTGGCCCAAGACTCTGCTGGATCAGATTAATTGAAAGTGCCACACTTGTGAAGATAATGGCACATCACATTGTACTCTTTTATGTTATCTACTGTTTCATTGCAGAATAGACAGGTTTGTGGAGCATTTTAAAATGATGACATTATAAACACATACTTTTTGGTCCATTTGTCACTGAAATGATGATTATAGGTTTCCTTTAAAGATATTTTACTAGCTAACTTGTTTTGATAGCTAACTTATAATGTGAATTTTAAGTAGTATGTCTTGACTGATTGAATTTGTTCATTTGGAATGATAACAGTAGAAGTGTAAATTCAGTCCAATATATAGTTGATGAATCCATACCTTATCTTGTATAGATATAAATTGGACAGGTTTGATACATGTTTAATACATGTGCATGATGACAATGCGTGGATGATTGCATGAGAGACTCCAGGAGTGAATGATGGAGTGTGTCTTTTAAAGTTAATAAGGTGTTTATGCTGGGGTTGGGAAGGAGGAACGAGTTGCTGGCTTGGTCCAAAGATCATTTGCTTTGTGAGAATTTAGCCCCAGGTCAAATGTATTTAATGACCCCTGCTATACACTGTATATCACATACAACCTTGGGATAAACCCTTTTAAATCTGCTGGTTTGGGCTTTGATTCTGCCTAAACATGGAGAGGCGGGGCATATGTTATATTGTACTGTGTGCAGAAATTAGTATTTACTTTTTTGGATACACCTTCACTTCCTATGTACTATAAAACTTGTATCATATGTGCAAATAAAGCTTATGAAGATAAGTTTGTCATTACTAATAAATCATCTCTGCCCATGTGTCTGCAGTTTAGGGAAATAATGCACACAACTAAACATTTAGGTGGCTTTGACCACCATGTTAGCTGGCACCAGTCAGACAGATACAAGCGTATCAGGAATTGTAGTACTTCTGGTTTTTCATCATGAATATATTAAGAATAAACCAATAACAAAAATAATTCCACATTCTGTGGCCTTGTGATAGGAAATTAATCACTGATAACCTAGGCTGATTGAGGCTTACACACTTCATACAGAGCAGTGGCAATTTGTAATGTGCGGCACGGGGGCACCGGGGGGACCCCCCCATTCCCGATGTTTTAAAAACTCTACTTAAAATAATCAGCAAATGTGAAATAATAATGAAATAAATTTGTTTATTTGCCCAACATACCTGGGGCTTCATGTATAAACGGTGTGTACGCACAAAAATGTTGCGTAAGCCCGTTTCCACTCCTACATCACGATGTATAAAACCTAAACTTGGCGTAAAGCCATGCACATTTTCACACCAGCTAAATTCTTGGCGTACACAAGTTCTCCGCTTGGTTTTGCAAACTGGCGGCACCCAGCATCAAAGTAGTGCATTTGTTCCAGTGTGGTTTCTCTTTCTTTTTTAGATCCACATCCCTCACGCGGCTTTATTAAATACACTGAAATTAACCGCATATTGTTTATTAGTTTAAGGCATCTGATTGTAATTAACCTGTAGCAATATAATGGTCCACGGAATGGCCAAACTATTCCAAATATCATAGCTGCTTTAGAGTTGTCACTCTCAAGTATTTATCCCACTGTATGTGAGTGTGGAATCACAGGAGTACAGCAGCTGATCGGAAAGAGAATTATCGGTATACAGCGTCAAGCACACTCTGCCTCAGCCATGCGCACTGTCTATTGAACTGCTCTCATACAGCAAATGTTTTAGAGCCTTTCCTGTACGGACGTCACGGTTCAGAAACAGTTTCATCCCAAGAACTATAAACACACTCAATCAGTCCATCAAGTCCTCCTTGTAGAACTGTTTGTACTTATATATATTGTATATATATTGTACTTATTGGTACAATTACCTCACTGTAAATGTGCGATACAGTTATAATATTGCACAACTTGAGACACATTATAACGTGCGTATTTACATATGACGACAATATCATTTTTAAGATGAAATGCAGCAAAATATGCTTATTATATTATGCACATAAAATTTTAACATTATTTAAATAATCTATATTATTAGTAATTAAACATGTGAGGACACGGTGGACAGCGGTAGCAATGAGCTGGCGCCCGTTCAGGAATTGTTCCTGCCTCACGCTGTATGCTTGCTGGGGCTGGCGTGACCCTGGATGGATGGATGGATGGATGGATAGAATAATTAAACATGTACTATGAAGATATTTCAAGGTTCCTTAAAAGTTTTGAAGTGTTTGCATCCTCAGCTTACAAATGGCTTAACGTCTAGTACAGAGCTGATTGTGTGTTGATTGGTTACTTGGAGAAACAAAAGGAAGGACAGGAACTGGGGATTAGTACGTTTGAAAGAGACAGTACTGCTGCAATAAGTTATTTCATTGAAGGTCGCGCATGGCGCAGCAAGCATCTTGCAGGAGGCAGTAACAATCTCTGGGTGAGGCACCAATTCGTCACTATCACTGCACCACTGTGTTCCCATGTTTAATACATGCTTTATTTCCAATCATCATGAAAATGATGTCACGTATACGTCTCAATATTTTTAAATTATTCAGAGAGTTGTAATATTACAATTGTGTCCTGTCAGAGGAAGAGAAAGCCCATTTAAGAAGCACATAGTGATTCACACATATAGAGCACATAGAAGATCAAATACAAAACAAAGCATTTAACGTGCTACTTTAGTTACGATGGGATTTAAGAAACCAGTAAATTAAACGATTTTAAGATGAAGTTTATGATGTTCTACTTTAATGACAAAATAAGCTATGTGATTAAAGTGGAAATTTCGAGATTAAAGTTGATATTTCACACTTTTTTCCCCACTGTGTGCCTATTTTTTTTTTTCTCTGTAGCTTTAATTTCAGTGTGAATACCTATATTTCCTGAGTGAAGGGTACGGGCAAATTAGAGTGCATGTAAGTCCTTGATCTTTTGGCAAGCAGGTGACCTGAGGCTGCCCTTTAAATGGTTGCTTTCAGATTTTTCCAGTGACACAGCTCTCTGCGCCCTGGACCCTGACACATTTATTGGCAGCGAATTAGTATTGTTTTAGGTTTTTTTAATCTAATGTGATTGGACAATCTATTTCAAGCTCACGTCGATGGTTCACATTTCACACCCACCATTAACATAACTACAGATGAGCAAAAGCAACTTTACAGAAATGGCAACTTCAAGTGGAATTTCAGAAATCAAAGAAAATGTAGTTATTTCTTTAATGAAATACCCCTTCCTAAATCATTCACTTGAAGAAAAAAAGAGGATAAAGGAGCTTGGACTGGACTGACCTGACTTAAGAATGCAGCCCCAGACGATCAAGGATGAGCTTACCACACAGACTATAAGAAATGTTATGACAAACAGAGTTGGCTAGCTGGATGTGACGTAAGTAATACCTTGTTTTGCTTTCCCTGTTTGCTGTTTCAAAGTGTTGTGGACAATAGGGCTACAAGACCTAAAATATCTTTCTGAAAAATGCAAGTGGAATGAAAGTAGCTGCAGCCATCTAGACTAGTGTTTTTCAAGCAGTGTGCCACAGCACATTGCTGCCATCAGAGCTGCCCAGGTGTGCCATGGAAATAATACCATAGTGCACTTGGGTCTGAACCTAACAAGGACAAGCTCTGTAGGTGGTTGAGACCTGTCTAAGGAGGACAGGTCTACCTGGAGAAACTAGTATAAAATAATTGCTATGTGGCAGACACAGAACTTAAAGTACTTCAGATGCATCTCCAGGATGCTAGAGTCCATCTGCCCTGGGTGTGTGGTCACCAGCGAACCTCACAAGACTGGTGGATGTTGGGCATATGAGTTGTGTCCTAGTCAGAGAGGGATGGGCAAAAGGGTTAAGCAGCTTGGAGAGGCCACCAAAGTGCAAATGCTGGTCTCAGCTGTTTTTTTTATCAGCTTCTTAGGTAGTCCTGTGTGACGGTGTGGGTCGGCTCCTGGCTTCCTCTTCTATTATAGAAGCCTCTTGAACCAGACACTGTCAGTACTGTAACCAAGATGAGCTTTGCAGATGAGAACAAACCACACTTGTAGTTCAAATAATTGATTAACAATAATATTGTATTGTATTTGTATCATTTAGACATGAATGTGGCCCACCGCCTAGCACTTATTTTGTATGTGCAGCCCACAAAACTCTCAGAGTTTGAGACCCCTGGATTTGATCCTGCGTGTTGGGGAGAATTAGATTTTTTCCAGTTTCAAATAGTGAATAACGTTAGTTACCCACTGACTTAAAAGAGATGGGATAGGATTCTTCCAGTTGAGCAAGATAAGTCCATGTGCTATAGTGAGTTAAAGGCAATTACAGTTTGTCCATCTCCTCTTTAAGGCCATCTGGCAGTACACCAAACACAGCTGTTAATGGGTTAGGAGGGATTGTGACACCAAGGCTGTCTGATGAGCATTCAAAGATTCTTGTTTAAAATGATGTTAATTTAATACACATCCAAAACATGTGACAATTTTAAACAAGAATAAATGCATTTGATAAAAGATTTTAAGTTGAATGTTTGAATACTTTGTGCATATGGAGCTAGAGTGTATTCTATACATGGCTGCCTTCCACTCCTTCTTTGAAATATTAAGTGAAAGGTCTTTTCCCCACCATACTCTTTGAAAGGAAAGGACTTTAAAATGTGTTTATATATTATAGAAATGCTGAGACTTCAAGACTGCTAAATGTTTCTTCTGGAATAGAAATAGATGGGAAGTGAGGAAAATTGGGCAGGTTCTATTTAGCAAAGATTCTAAGTTGAAAGTAGTGGAAAAACTGTGTTGATGAGAAATTAAATTTGGAGTGTAACTGTTCATAGGATGCAGAGACATTATGTATGTATAATTTTCTAAGTGTTTTCAATCCCAGCCATTTTCCAAACATTTAATACTGTGTATGTTTGAGAGGAGATGGTTGTCATGTAGAGGTGCAATAGATAAAGAGCTTCTCTGTCTTAAGTTTTTTCCATATTTTGAGAGAATAAAGGGCAATTGGATTGTTAGTGTATTGATGATAGTTTTTATTTACCTGGGCACAAAGCAGGGCATATAAAGAAGTACTGCAAGATTTTAATTCTATTGCAGACCAGGCTTTTGTATATCCATCAATTTGTTTTGATGTCCAGGTCTTTATTGCTTATACATTTGCTGCCCAGTAATAAAACTGAAAGTTAGGTAGTGCCATGCCCCTTTCTACTTAAGGTCATTGAAGAGTCACCCTATGGATGTGCAGATGTTTCCGATTCCAAATAAATGAGGTTATGGTTGAATCTAATTTCTTAAAAAATGATTTGTTAATGTATAAGGGGATGCTTTGAAAATAGAAAAAGAAGCTTGGGAAGGATGGTCATCTTGGCAATGTTGATTCTCCCTGCTAATGTGAGATGGAGGTTAGGCCATCTGTTCACATCTTGTTTAATTGTTTCAATGCAGACAGCAAAATATTGTTGAAAAAGAGATTTTTATTTACTTGTGATATTTACCCCTAGGTATTTAAACTGATCCACTAAGATAAATGTATAGGTGTGCAGTCTAATATTGTGCTAGAAAGTTCACAGAAAAATATACACTTTTATTCAAATTGATTTTGAGTCCAGATATCTTTTGAAATTCTGCAAAATTCTGCTAGTGCTTTTAGGACTGCTGGCACTGAATTTTGTGGGTCAGATACATACAGTACCATATCATCTGCATATAGTGATATTTTCTGTTAAAGTCCTTCTCTGGTCATCCCCTTTGTTTCTGTTGTCTTAAAAAATCTAAAAAAAAATGTTTTTTAAAAAAAATATGGTGGGTATTCTGTGCAGGCGTCATATTTAGAATATGAGGGGAGATATGTAATAATTGTAGCAGGGCTACATAATGATAGGTATATTTTGTGTTTGTGCTGACTTGAGTTTCGTTTCATCGCCACGTTTACTGTCTGTTATATGTGTGTATCAGTAAATGTTGTCCCCACAAGTGAAAAGGGGAAGGATGATGAAGAGAGATCGCAACCCAAGATGGAAATCACCTTTTGGATCCACAAGTTACATTTGAGACATTCTGCATTTGGTAAATGGCCTGCATTTGATATAGCGCCTACTAGAGTTCAAGAACCCCCCTAGGCGCTTTACAACACAAACAGTCATTCACCCATTCACACACACATTCACACGCTGGTGATGATAAGCTACTTTGTAGCCACAGCTGCCCTGGGGCGCACTGACAGAGGCGAGGCTGCCGAACACTGGCGCCACCAATCCTTCTGACCACCACCAGCAGGCAAGGTAGGTTAAGTGTCTTGCCCAAGGACACAACAGCTGCATTCTCATTGAACCTGCGACCCTCCGATTGCTGGACAACCCGCTCTACCGACTGAGCTACTGCTGCCCTATTCTCATTTAAACAAGAGGAGCGAAAGGCAAGAGAGAGATAGAGAGGAAGAGGAAGAAAAAGAAAAAGAGCAAGAAAAAGAATAATTTTACGCATATTTCAACTCATTTCCAAACATCGTACCAGCCCATTACTTGCTTCTTCAGGATCTGTATTATTATCCCAACAGCCAGCACAGAGAAACCCCAGGGTTTGGATTTTTGTCAAGCACTGCTGAGGACACTTATGGTGAGGTCGTTTTTTGGTATTGTCGGGAGGAAGCAAGATTTCACACCAGCCAATATCCAATGTTTGCCGGACTTTATTAGCTTTTGGACTCATCTATCATTTTCATTTCAGCAGCTGTTTATCATTTCATCTGTGTTTGTGTTTGTTCAGTTAGTGTTTAGGGGCAAGGGAGGGTCCTTTGTAAATATTTGTATATTCGTGTTTTTTAGCCACTGGTGTCACTGGGATAGAGGTGTTTTGTACGCACATATTTACATTATTGAATATTTGTTTGTCGTTTCCATTTACAATATATCCATGTTTGATTTTACATTCCTGTCTATTGTTTGCTGATTATTTCATCGTGTGGGGAAAAAAAGTACAACTTGTAAGGAGTACAGCTTTTTACTAGATCAAGAAGCCTCAGGTTATCCAAGGAATGGTCTTGGTAGTGTAGTGGCTAGTCTGGGTAAGAGGTCGGCCATTACAAAATGATCATATTAAAATATTGAGTTAGTAATGGCTTGCTGACCAAGCCATTGTGGAGATTTGTGGAACTTAAGAGAGGGGGGCATGATGATACTGTGAATAATACTGACCTGACAGGTCCAAGTTTCTAAGTTTATTTCTAACCCGATTTTCTGTAAGAAGCTTGCAAGTCTGGTTGGACATTCTGAAAGAAATCTAACTTACTTCTACATCACAAAGACTTGCATAAAAGGGATGGGTATGCACTATATGTATTATGATTTTGCCATGGTTAGATTTTGTTTTCCAGCATTATAAGTTTTTCTATGATATCTTCTTTGCAGTTTCTTGGGCTCTGAAACAAGGATTTAATATGCATTATGTAATTATTATTTTTAACTGTGGCTATAATACAGAAACTATTTATTTTACTTATTGAATTTACTACAATGCAATTTTCATTTTTGTTTTGAGCACCACTGTGTTGAGCACCTCTGTTTAGAACTTATTCTCAGATTTTTAGGTGGCTTTACCCAAAATTTGTACAAAGTGATATCATCAGTGTGGCCATTTATAAGCCAGCAGTGCTGAGCCCTGTTGTCCAAGATTATGGATATGTTCTCTAAAATCATAGTGTTTTTTTTTTTGTTTTTTAGTTTTCTTTCTAACTTTGATTTTGGGTTTTATTTTAGTTTAAAATAAAGATTGGATTGATTTTCTGGTTTTGACTTTGGCATGTTTATTAACTTATTCATCATCTTCTGATCTGTCTTTCTCCATTTGGCCTGCCAATTAATACATCTTGGCAGATGTCTATGTGTATGCTAAGCCTGGGACTGGCATGGCATTCAGTTTGTTTCTGCTTTGCATCAAATATTGCTGAACTCTTACAAAATGTGACCCAAGAGAAATTGCTGAACTTAAGTGGGTGTATCATTTGAGCTACTGTAGTGTTGTACCTGATATTATTTCTTATTTACGTGTATTTATTTTTCCTTGATTTTTACAGTCTTTTTGTAGGTGTGAGGTTGTACATTTTTTAGTCTTTTCAGGACATTTGAAACTTCCACTTTCCATTTCAAAATGTTAAGGTTTAGCTTAAATAAAACACATCCACTTATTTCCTGATTTTATAGCGGTCTGGCAAATTCATATATATTATGTTAATCAAATTGTAAAGTTGACCAAAACAGTAGATGGAGGTGAAATCCATCAGAATGTTTGGGACAGATGAAGCCATTAAAATCAGTGGCACAATCATTCTTCTTTTCCATTTTTGCACAGTACAACACAATTTCGTTCTTAACAGTTAAAATTTGAGAATTTGTATTCAGATCTCCCCTTTTCCTTGCTGGGTGAGCTTGACAAATCCATGTAGCCTAAGAAAATCACTTTTGGCATTTGCATTACTTATCATGAATCAGCTAGTTGATTGGACGTATACATTTGCTTTGGAGGAGCTCCCAGCTGTTCACTCTTCCTTTAGACCTCATCCGTTTCCAAGATTAGCTGGCATTCTCATCAAGGTTCCCTGCATTTTTTGAGCAGATCTACATATCAAGTACAATTTCATTTTGTTTAGTTTAAGTATTAATAGCACTGTTTGAAATAGTCTGTAAAAAGTAATTGCATTGCTAATCCTTCTATATAAAAGCGGTCGGGATTGTCCGTCCGTCCCGTGAGTGCTACGGAGGAGCGGAGTTTCACACACGCCCCGTCCATTTTGCAATGCACGATGGGATTTCTGGTTTCGTTTTTCCAGGTAAAAGATGATTTTCTACTCCAGACTGTGCGATATCTTCTTCTTCTTTCTTACTATATAAAAGCGGTCAGGATTGTCCTTCCGTCCCATGAGTGGAAAGTGTAGCTGTATTCCACTTATCACAGACTTACTACTTGCAGCATGCGGTATGAAGCGACATGATGTGAGCAGAGTTCTGGTACTCCCATTGTTCCCTTGCTTTTGTGCGCGATGCGCTGGAAAAATAGACAAAATTATGTCTCTGGAAATAATTAATGTTGATGGAGTACAAATGCCTCACCGCGTAGTAAATATCAGGGGGGTTCAAAAGGGCGACCTCAATATAGAAAAAAGTTTAAATTTCATCACAAAAATAACAGAAACTACGAGTATTAAAGTAATACCACTCAAATGCAATATAACCAAATTAATGAGTTTGTATAAAATATCAAATTGATCTACATATTGAATTGCCTTAAGAAGTGGTCAACTTAAAAGTCGGTCGCCTTAAAAGGCGGGTCAGCCTAGTATGTAATAATTACCTAGAGGTTAACATCATTCAGAAGTTAATCTTCTTCTAAAAGCCTTGGGTCACTATTTAGAAGCCGTGACCCACTGAAATATGCGTGCCAGACATTGTTGTAGTAGTGCAGTCTCTGAGTTTGCCACCCAGCTTACAAAATAAAACAAAATACATTCATCCATCCATTATCCAACCCGCTATATCCTATCTACAAGGTCACGGGGCTCTGCCAGAGCCTATTCCAGCCAACAAGGAGCGCAAGGCAGGAAACAAACTTCGGGCAGGGCGCCAGCCCACCACAGTAAAGCATAATACATCTCATAAAAAAAATTTAAATTATGAAAATTTTAGCAATTTTAAATTATCAATTACAATTTAATTACAATCTAAAAACTATTCAAACAATAAATCTAGAATACTACTTTTCTTGCTTTTATGTTGGCAAAATCATCGATGACATTATTGAAGTTGATTTCATTTGTCTGTTGCTATATGGAAAGTATGGCAAGGTTTCTTAAGTGCAAAGTATTCTTTGAAGATCTTAAACTTCTCTCACAGCTGGCAACACTAATAGCAATTATGAGGAAAATTCACAGAAGTATTACAATATTTTGAACTGAATGTTGAGCCACAGATGCACCTTGACATATCAGTAAGATCTGTGTGTCATTGTTAATTTTGCTTGGCCAAAAACCGTTATCTTTTAAGTTAACAGCCTGAATTTTTTGTTTGTCATACATTTCATCGCTTGACAATGAAGAACTACTTGAGCTTGAAGAAAGCTTTAATTTGGAAACTTCTTCATATTCAGTAACAGTAGTTTCTTCCCGACCGAGATATTTCAATAATGCCCCTTCCTTCATTCTTTTTTAGTACTTCTTCCCTTGCCTTTTTCTTTTTTCTAAAAGCAGCAGCACTCTCTTTTGTTTGCTTCATCTTGAGATAGAGAGAATAATTAAATATTAATAATGAGAATGAAGGATGCATCCCTTTTTGTCGGAGTAAGTCAGAGAACTGGTCAAGAATTGCATTTGTAAAGTAAAACTTTGCAACATACAGTATGTAACAGTTTTTAAACATTGAAAATGGTGTCGTTTGACATAGATAACGCACATTAGCTTTCCAAAGCCCTATAAAACAAAATAGTCAAGAAAGGACAAAAAGTCTAGTACTAAAGTTTATTAAAAAGAGCTGCCCTGTAAGAAGTGCCACCCATGATGGATCACTCCCTCTGCAACCCCCACCAGCTAAGCCAGTGATGCTAGATTAGGTTGCTTTGGATCCCCATTTTCACTCTCTCATCCAGTTAATCCTCATTTTCGCTGTAAATATATCTACAAAGGAAATACACTTTTGTGCATTACTACTTATTATAAATACAATCCTAAAAAATAAGTCAAAAAGTGAGCTAAATGTGACATCCAAGATAATCTCTGGCAAATCTGTTACACTTACAGGTAGTTATTTACTCTCAAGGACGAAAATACTTTAGAAACCCAAATTAGGGAGTATTTATGTAGTCACAAGTTATGTTGTTCATTCAATATTCCGTGTTTTCAACATGATGTTACTGTCAGTTATTTTGCTGTATAATATGAACTTGGTTTGCTAGCCTTGAAAGGTCTGTTCAAACTTTCCAGGTTTAGTCTCTTCTATTACATTACTACCATTTTGTAATTTTGTTTGGTATCAGTGCTTGATTTTATAGCTCCTTGTGTTTCTTTGTCTATTACCAATGTTATGTATTCTGTTTTGTATTTAAATATAATTGGTCACCTCCATTTGTGGAGCCTCTTTTCTGACATTTGCTGTGTAACATCTGTAAGACATGCTTCCTATGTCATTCAAGTATCTAGAGGTTGTGTATTCCTTGTATCCTGCTTGTATACTATTTGTTTGTTTTCAGATATTGTATTGTTTAACAGTTAAATATTGAAGTGTATTGTAATGTGATACTTTTTAAGCACCTTGTGGTTTTGTATGCTAATTGCATTATATCAGATAAGAGAGAGCTCATAGATGATGTTAAACAAGCAAGCACTTGTGTTTCTCTTTTACTTCTTTCCCCGCCGGACTCATTGAGCCAACGTTGTCACACAAGAGTTTTGCTTTCTGTTGATTGTAAGCTCAGTAGGCTTGTGTCTGCTTGCATTTAAGTCATCAGCTGATTTGTGTAACCAGGCCCTTAAACTCTTTATTTTATAGTTTCTTTTACTAATTTTCCACATAAACGAGGTAAGTTTTAATCTCTTACTTCAACTTCAACTTTTATTGAGTTTTAGCATTTTGTCAGTTAGGCAGTAGAAGGGCTGAGAGGTCACTGTGTTGGCCTTAATCAGACCCTGGCAATAACCCTTGAAATCCAAGCAGCCAGAAACAAATTTTTATTGTTGATTCTGGAGCCAAACTATAAGCATATAATTAAAAAATACTAGCCTCCCATCCAGGTTTGGTTCCACTCTTGCATCTGATATTGTTGTGACCCAGAATTGAATTGGAAGAATTTGAATATGAATGACAATTATAATTATCCTAATTTCCTCTCATGATAGCAACCCAGGAAACCTAAAAAGTCTTGATAATAGTGACTCAGTTTCTTTTGCTTACATAAAATGTGAGTTCAAATGCTTACATATAAGGAAGGATTAACAGAGGAAATGAACAACCCCACTATTAACAACAACTCCCACTACCATTGTGCGGACAACTTCTCACTAAACAGTAAGAGACCTTACTCTTGTAAACACTACAGTGTTTTAGCACACTTGCTCACTGACATCACTGCTGCTTATTAGCCATTTCTGTCTTCAGGTAGTCACTGAGATTTTTTGAAAACTAATTTTGGCCTTAGTATTCTTCTACAGGGTTCCATTGTACTCTTTGAAGGGGTTGAATGCTAAAGGTAACATGAAACTGAAGGACCTTCTCGAGCTTCCCATCCATTGTTGGTATTTTGAGAAACATGCCACTTGTTTGATAAGAATGAAGCCCTTTGTCATTCTTAGCATCATACAAATACTCCAAAAATCTCAGGCAATAGGACATGGAACATGGTGTTTCAGTAGTGTGGGTGGGATATACACGGTGCTCTTTCTGGGGGAAATCCTTCAGTCCACTACAGATCTGTTCACAATATGGTAAAAGGTCAGAGGATCATAGCTTTTTCCGAATGTGACCCTATTAGGCATGCTTAACACCAACATAGCCGCTGATTGGGGATCTTGTCAATTTTCTAAGATTGTTTGTTCAAAGGATGCAGATGTATGTCAATTTGCAAACCTGTATTGGTCCCGACTCTTAAGTGTATTACAGTGTACTTTGGAGATGGTAGAAAAGAAAGGTTGGTCTTTAAAGGTACAATTGACATTAACATTTCAGCTTTCAAGTGTCTTTTTTATTGATACCATATTCCAGTGTTGATCAATCTTCATAGATAACCAAGATGTCAAAAATTAATTTCCTTATGATTTTGACATTTTGCTTCAATCAAGCAGCTCTGTTGCACTTACTGCCTGCTTGTCATCCTGTACAGACAGCATTACAGGCAAAACACTCATAGTATGTTGCAAAGATGCCCTTCTTATTGAGTGCTGTTGGGAGTCCTGGGTTCTTCTTGACAATTTTAGCTTAATAAAGCATGAAAGGGTATTATCTCCAGTACTATTCATGTGTTGAAAGATATGTATATTTGTTTCAAATGCATAATTAAGTCAAGCACTGTGGGCTTCCACTACCCTCAGACTTCTATCATAAATGGACTTGCACTCAACACTAGTGGTAAGTGAGAGTGTTTTAAACTATTTTACTATTTAACTGAAAGAAATGTGACTGTTTTCTATCCACTAGAATTGTAACAAGTAATTTTTTTTGCTGAAAAATTGATTCAGTTTGTTGTAGCATTTGGAGGATTGTAAGCACCTCAGTTTAGGTTCCCATTAAATAATTAGCAGAAATGAATGTACCTGATTTTCAGAAATAAATGTTCAATGACCTTAAGGAAATCTATTTTTGCCAATCCATCTATCTATCCAATTTCTTTAAAATAAACAGTATGAACAAATGAGCAAAAAAAAATGGATTGTATAAGCCACAAAAGTTTAACGATTACAGTTGTGGACTTGAACCGAGACACAGACAGACAGACATCGTTATTCCACCACACACTGTTTATTATACGATACTATTTACAGTTTTTATTGTGCACACAAACCCCAGTGCCTCAGCACCGTTCCCCCAATGTCCAGGCCTCACAGTCTTTGTGCCTTTCCTTCTCCTGGCCGCCTCCAGTCCTCTCTCTAGCTCCGTCCTCTTCCACCCGACTTCCGCTTTCAACTGAAGGGAGGCGGCCCCTTAAATAGGAACCCGGATGGGCTCCAGCTGCTTCCCGGCATTCCTCCGTAGCCACACCCCAGTGTGGCGGAAGTGCCGGCTGCGCACCCGGAAGCCGTCCGGGTGTCCCCTGTCAGCTTCCCCCCAGCACTTCCTGGTGTGGCGGAAGTGCTGGGCTCCAGGGATATTTAGGCACCGGGGCGCCGCCTGGCGGTGTCCACAGGTCCCTACAGGGCTGGGCTTCCAAGCCCTTTACCCGAGGCCCCCAACACAACCAGGGCGGACGCCCCCTCGCGGTCTGGAGGAGGCACAAGCCCTCCTCCGGTCCTCCTGGGCATCTAATTGCTCTTATGCAGTAGTATATAGTTTATTGCACACACAGTTTTTTTTTTTGTGTATGTGTGTGGGCATGAAAAACTCTTCAAATTGGGAGTCTGTGGGTTGCTGTTTATCTTAGAAATATTTAATTTGCATTATAATAAAGTGGCACAAGAGTCTCATTCTAAACCGCAAGGTTGCAGGTTCGCTTTCCACCTCTGACTCACTGCCTAAAAACTAGAAAGTTGTTTAAGCAGCTACAGCTCACATTATAATATAACATTATAATATACATATGACATTATACTTGTTAAGCACCCTTGAATGGCATGCTCCACAGAAAGCCACTCTGCAAAATTTATTTTTTTAGAATATACTTCTTAATTTGTTTTTTAGGGTTGGCTTCCTAATTTTGCTTATAAACATCATGGAAAACATACAGTTTAAGACTAGCAGATGAATCTACAGATTGCGGTATTCAGTATTCTATTAGGCAGAAGCATAAATCCTTTGCTTTCATTTTTTCATTTGCTGATATTAAAGAATGCCGTTTATTTTATAACACTTGAATCAACTGTATCAGTTTTAATGTAGGGTGTTGCACTTCCACCTGCACCCACATGTTTTTTTGGTTTTTTTTTTGGGTTCTTCTGACTTCCGAAGGGCACGTTAGATGGAGTGGTGACACTAAAGTACCAGCAAGAGTGTGTATAAGAGTGTGAGTGAGTGTGCCATACAATCATTGATCTGTTTTAGGCTCCTGCACCTTGTGTATCGCCTCCTATCCAATATTAGAATAAGTGAGCTCAGAAAATGAATGATTGATTGACTTTTAATTTCATGAGTGATAACATTTCAATCTGATTGTAATGACCCCCCAACTAAGGTTGGTAAGACCTTAAAACTAAATGTTCTGGTATTCATTTCTCAATCCTGTATAGGCTGATGGATATATAAAATAGTTTAGAAGGTGGTATGTTGCTAGAAAAACAGAATTTTGTAAATGATTGTTTTTTGACATTTTTGCTTTACCTAATAGTCAAGGGAAATGATTTGTGCAAAATTGAGTTTACAGCAAAACTGAGTGTATTGCATAAATTGTGTTTCACGTGTAGTAAACATTGTGCCAGTCTGCATTGTAATCTTATGTAGCTTATATATACTACACAGGGTATGCAGCTGTTTAAGATTTGAACAAGTGATTTAGGATTCTGAATCTTACTAGGTGAGCTTATTAAAATAAAACAAAAATATATTTTCCATTAGCAACAATTGTTGGCTTCTGCTCTGAGTGACGCAAGTTGCTGAAACAGTGTACAGTGATCAAGATTTTATCTTGTCATGTCTCTTACATTTGTTGTTGATTGCCGGTTTGCTTTTAACATTGCAGGAGTTATCATCAAGAGAAAAAGTGGAGAGATCCCCTGCCCTCTTGCTGTTGAAGCCTTTGCAGCACATCTCAGTTATATCTGCAAGTACGATGATAAATACAGCAAGTAAGTGCTTCATCTCAGTTGTAGGCCCAGTGTTTGCTAGTGTTAATCTTTACTCCAGTCAGTGTGCATGAAATGCATACATGAAGCATTTACTGAAAGGAGACACCATTCCATTTTAGAGTAAGTTGCAAGTCTGCATGAAGTTGTCTTATTCTTTTTATGCTCCAGAAATATAAGGATATTTATTGGTTGCCTAAATTACTGATAGGGGTTTATTGAGTCAGGTATTTTCCTTCCGATTTTCATTTCATCTTACATTCTACAGTATTTATAGTCTCTAGTATAGTATCTATTCAGTAGCTTTTATTAAATGCTTAATCACATGACCTAGACTCTTACTGATCAAATTCAGACCTTTGTCATTTACATTCATTGTTTGCATGAGTGTAGGAACAAAGACAATGGGGAGAAACAGGGGAAAAAAGCAAGTAAAAAGGTAAAAGTAAAATACTAATTACTGTTAGCAGGCTTTTTAGGTCTGATGGCTAATTCTGCCTGTATCGTTTCATAGTTACCTCCATATTTAGAACTTCACAATGGAAGGCCTCTGTATCATAGTATTCTTCAAAATAGTGTGGGCCATGATCCGGACCATATTAAAAAGTCTTCGATGACTGATCATATGACTCCAGATTATATGCCTGAACAAAACAATTCATTTAAAGACCACTCCATTTGATATACAAACATAAAACTTGGAGCATATTCATAAAAAAGATTGGTTCAAAATAGAGTAATTATTTAATCCATGTAATTAAGACTTTCCTTAAAGTTACCTTCTGATATTCCTAATCTTGAAACATCACTTTCTAACTAACATTCTGTCTAATGTTTTATCAGAGATGAACTACACAAAAGGCAAATCTGTTTGGCAGTATGGCACAAAGTTAACAAGTAATAGAAACATGGTCTTGGATAGAGCACTAGACTTTTAGTTGTGCGGTTAGTGGTGGGACAGGTTCAAAAACTAGGATCACATTAGATCTACAGTGGAAGGAAACAGAACACGCTGGTGGTGGTGGAAAGCTGGGGCAGTCCCAAAGTGTTGCATAAAGATGTGGGTGATTGGTCAGGGAAAGATCAGAAAGAACTGATATTCAGTGTGTATCAGTGTTGTGACTACAGAGATATGCAGGCCATGGCAAAAAAACGACCTCTAGAACGGTATATGGAGAGACTGGAGACAAGGAGTAACCTATAGGCCAAGACTTTTAAGCAACAATAAAAATCCGGCAGAAAGAGCAAAACAGATGATTTAAGTGGATGACTGAAGAGACAGAATATAGAAGTGTGGTAGGAGAATTCTGCATGAGATGGTCAACTTAGACAGTGGTTCCTGAAAATGTAATTATTAAAGGATTATCATTCTCCCAATTTGGACATAACATATGGAATCCAAAATCTACTCACTGTACAATCCCTAGGTGTTGCAAACACTGACTTAATGGAATGTATGGAAATATTCTGCATGTCAAATGGTTTCATGGGCACTTGCAGGTAATCTGACTGAAAAATCAAGATTTGTTTAAATTCAAACAGGTTTTAAATGAATTGTGTTCCTGCAATTAACTCTTCCTTGTTTTCAACCTTCAAAAACTTCCAAGAACAGTTTATGGCTTAGACTTAAAACATTTTGAGCTGCTTAAACTTACAAGGTAAGTACTGTATATCAGGAAGACAAACAGTGTTAGTAACTTCTAATATCCCAGTCATATCATTTTTGAATGAATGAATGACTGGCCCCAGATTACCTTTGGTGTGCACATTTTTGCCTGATTAACTTTAAAAAGTAAAAAAATATTTTTCTTTGATATAATATGTTTATTTTGTTTCAGATATTTCATTTTCCACAAACCGAACAAGACTTGGCAACAGGTATTCTGGTTGACAATAAGCATAGCTATTAATAATGCCTACATCTTGTATAAGATGTCAGATGCCTACCATGTGAAGCGTTACAGCAGAGCCCAGTTTGGTGAACGACTAGTAAGAGAACTTCTTGGACTGGAGGACTGCTCTCCCACTCAGTGAAGAGCTGCTAGGAAACTAAAGGATTTGTTTATGAGATTACTAGATTTCTTTAAAAGCTCTGGAAAACTGTATATAACTTGAAGGTTGGCACTACACGGACCAAAATTAAGGTGTTCTAAGTAAAGAATGCAGTTCTTCCAAGTGTGATAACATTTCTATTAAGCTGGATGCAAGACAAGTACTGTACTTTACCCTGTCCACTCAACATAAATATAGTATACTGTATGTCTTGTTGCATGGCAAAAAGAAAATTCTAGAAATATCCTATTTTTTATATGCTTTTTTAAAAATACTTTACTTTTCTCTGTTATTATTTGTCCTAAACATAGGCAAGACTTTTGTTTCCTGTAATTTCTCATAATAAAAGATAAAATTAGTACAGTTTAAGACATTCTCAGACCTGGTCTAGGTGAGTACCTGTCCAGAAAAGCCCATAAAGGTCATCCTAAATGAAGTGGTTATTCATTGTTTAGGCTAGCAGCACACTCAAAGAAGGGTATCCTAATATTTAAATATCTTTTTATCAAGTGGAAAAGAAGTTTTCACCTTTAGTTAACTACACCATTTAAAATATCACATAAAATTATGAAAACATCTAATTGTATCTATAAGAGGGTGCTCGCTCTCTGGAAGTTCAGTTCATTTAACTAGTAATCAGATAAAAAGAAAGTAAAACGCTATACAATTGTCCATTTGCCTAGTTTCAATGCTGAAGGAAAGTAGAACACTTTGAAAAAAGTTTTACTGTTCATGGTTAATCAATAAGTAAAGCTGAAAGGAGATCACGGAGAAACTGCAGAACTCAGTAGGTTCCAAGTAAGACGAGAGTTAGGGCATTTTTTTTATGAAGTACTTCTCTTCCATCTTTTGCCTGCTGGCACATTTCCTATTTTTTTAGGATTTTCTTACACTCTGTTTTATAGTTTTCAGAGATCTTTAAGATCGATTCAGACAGTCAGATACAGACACACTTTAAAATTAACATACATGAATTTTTTTTTCCTATTGGAAAGAGTATCCAATCTCTCATTTCATATAAATTAAAACGCAAATTAAAAGTTACTAAGATGTTGCTGGCATAGTCCATCCTGCACGAGCCTGTTTGAATTCCATACATGTTTCCAGCAAAGAGCTTTGAGCATGGAAGATGCTATATAAATAAAATACATCCCCAGAGATGTTCAGATTTGGTGAAGTGGCAACTGTACATTGCTCTCGTGTGAATGTGAAAAAAGGTGTATGTAAGTGAGTAATGCAATGGATTGCCTTGTGCCTGATGAGCTCCTGCATCCCTTAATTGGATTATGTAGGTTTAAGAATATTATGAGAATGTTAAAAACACATCAAGCACGGTCCATTCATATAAAATGGCTATGTTCACAAACTTTAGTTGTGCACTAAACAAAGAAGTTGCCAGAAAAAGTCAAAGTTAAAAGATAATAACATTGCATCAAAAACATTGACTACTGTCTTAATTAATGACGGAAAACCATTCTTGTTTAGTTTGGTGCAGGGTCATGGCGGGTTAGAGCCTGTTCCAGCAGCACTGGGCACAAGGGTGAAACTCAGTTTAGAGCTTGAGAGTGCCGTACTATCACACACCCACACTCATTAAAGTGGAGTGAATTTAGAATTGCCGAATCAAACTAACCACAATACAACACAACAAATCATAGCTGTCACAGAAGACTCTGAAGAAACCAGCAGGGAACCCCTACAGGTCGTGACTGGGTTGGGAGCCAATCCCAAGACTGTGGAGCTGTGATGTGGCAACACAACTGTACACCTCCATGATACATCAAAAGAACAAATACCCTCTTGAAGGACAACTAATATAATGTGAAAAACAGAAGGCATAGATATGAGCATCTATATTTAAACAATAGTCTTCTGTCAGTCCAGCATGGGTCTACAGTAGGTGGTGTATTCCTGGGTTGCCTGCCCTTTACTTTCAGGCCTGAGGGCAATGGTAGAGACTCTTGTGTGTTTTTCAGTGCCTTCCCCATTGTTCAGTCTTGCTCATGTCAACATTCCTGGAGTATTCACTAAAGTCGGGACCCTTTCTCTATAGGCATGAACTTTTCAGGTCAGGGAGGATGTCACATTTGCCTGACTTAATTCCTGTTTCTCTCGCTGCTGTGGTGTCACTCCCTGGTTCTACCCTGATTCATTTAGTAGGCTACTCTTTGGCACTATATACCGTTCAACGTAAAATAATTGAAGACATTAAATAGAATAGAATAATCTAGTCACCCACAGCCCTGAAGCAGATTAAGGAGAATTAATAATAAATAAATGAACTAACTTACTCAGCACAATATTCTATGCAAATCTTACATGAAATAAATACTAATATATGAGAAACCTTTTTTCACCGACAGATGTTTACTCAGTTTGTTTTTTCTTCTTTTTGTTTTTTGTTTTTAACTTTAAATGGCTGAATATTTGCTGATGTTGTGTTTGCTCATTACCGTCTGTAACCGAATGTTTCCCTTTTTTCCTGAAAAGGACTGGAATTGCATGAGGTTTTTCCATATTTTTACAGAGATCTAATTGTTGTTATCTATAATGGATTTTTACAAATAGTTAATTAATTTCTAGGTGATGATCAACTTAATATAGTATAGCCCATGAAGTACTGTATATATAGAGAAAATGTGGATCTTAATGCGAGTGACAGCTGAGTGTCACTGTAGTTCTTTTATATAGTGGCTGAGACTGACAGGTGTACTTAAGGTCACAATCATCAAACATTTAATGCCAATCAGAACCAAATGATACAATAAAATGGATGCTTTCTTCAGCTTCAGAAGTAAATTAAGATAAAAGTTGAGCCAACAGTATAAATTGCTTTTGGGCAAAAAACAGATGTCTCATTACTCCTCTTTTTTCCAATTAGCTATTCATTAACTAAGCAAAAATGGCAAAAATGTGTATAAATAAAGCAACAAGTCTTGTTCTTAAAATATGAAAGGCATATTTGCTTAGCATTTTATTGAATATTGCACATATTATCAGAAATTTTATATTAATATTAGGCCATGCACTTTTTCACTTCAGTGTTCTTTAGAGTGATACTTAACTATTTGAAAAGAATATATTATCCAATACAAGGCATGTTTAAATGTCAAAGTTATAATTTGTCTTATAATTTGTCTATAAACAGAAAGCATCCACTGAAAACACTGAATTTCTCATAGTTTAAAGATGCACACAGCTTTTAGAAGCAGGAGGTGACCTACATTTTCTGAATGTGTGTTTTCCCAGGCCAGGAATGAGAAATGTAATATTTTTGAAAGAAATTCACCAATTGTACACAAGTGTTTATTAGGTGGTATGAGCTGTGAAGTACAGCCAATCCTTTCATACACGGAAGATTAATTTGCATCAAAAGAAGTCAGATGTGACTAATATGCTTTTGTTTATCAGAGTCAAGTGATTTAAATTATTCCTACTCCAAAACATTTCCTTCACATTTCTAAAAGCTGTATCATGAAATTGTTAAAACATGTAGCACACAGAAAAAAAATGTTGTATGATATGTTAACAGCTAATGCAGTAAGAAAATCAGTATGCCTCACTTGCAGAATTCTTTATGAAATGTATCACTTTGCTGCCTTTGACTGTGTAAAATGGGACTGCTCATTGTTTGTAAACATCTTTTAAATGCATAATTTAAAAATTTTTAAATGCAATTTAAATAATATTACAAGAAATGTAAGCATATTGCTGTCTTGGACCCCAAATCTGATTTCTGCCTGGGGTGCCTTATGTGTGGAGATTGCATGTTCTTCCTGTATTCATGTCCGTTTCCTCTGGGTAACTCTGGCTTCCTCCCACACTCCATAGATATCCTGTTAATTAACCTGAAAGCTCTAAAATGACGGGGTAAGAAAAAACTAATATGCCATATGATCAATTAGCATACCATCCAGGGCAGAGCTAGTTCCTTCCTTACAACAATTGCTGCCTTCCTTTGTCATGTCATGTCATTTTTCTAACCCGCTTAATCCAGCCCAGGGTCACTTTGGCTGGTGTGGGGCTGGGGCCCAGCTAGCATAGGGTGCAAGTGCCTGCCTTTGTTCAAAAACAAACTTCTGACATACTATAAAAACTTTAATTAGAAGGTATTCCAATTATGTGGTAAAACAGTGAATCATTGGCATGAATAGTGGTAGAAGGGTATATTATTTTTATTATACTAGCTGTGCTGTCCATTTAAGACAGGTTGAAATCTAAATAATCAACATAGACCTCAGCATTAACATTTGTAGTGCACCATGCAATACATACTGTATGTCTCTGTTATATGCCATTTGGTATAGGGTTCGTAAAGCCAGTGTTAATGTTTGGGATGCAATTTTTGGAATGATAGAGACATAGCAATTGGATAGATACAGGGACAGAGATACAGACATTTATCATTATATTATATTATACTGCAGTGTAATGCTTAGCACTGCTGCATCACAAATCCGGTAACTTGGGTTAGACTTCTGCACCCAGTACTTGTCCATGTGGAGAGTCCACACTGTCCCTGTGTCTGCATGAGTTCCCACAGGTGCTCTGGTTTTCCTCTCACATCCCCAAAGATTTAAGGTAATTGGAGACTCATAGTTGGCCATAGTATATGTTTGTGTGTGTGTGTGTGTGTGTAAGGGGATGTCCTGGAATGGAGTAAAACCCTGTCCAAGGCTATTTCAGGTTTTGTACCCAGTGCTGCCTGGATATTCTTTGGCCTCCAACCACCTTGAAATGGATTATTCAGGTTTGAGAATATTGATATATATGGAAATATTATATGACAAGTGGATGTATATGTGTGTATGCATATAATATAGATAGGGTATAATCAGAAATAAAATGTTTTGCATACTTTGAAGCATCAGACATGCATAATGCTTCATTCACATGCTATGGAAATTTCCAGGGTACCATTTTTATAATGTCACATCTTAGCAGTTTGTTCTGTTCCTGTGCATACAGAGCTCTGGGAGAAATACTAAGATGGCTTTTCATTTTCTGCTTAAACCATACAGAAAGTAATGAAAAGGTAGTTCTGATTTTTGTGAATGTAAAAATCAAAGATGCAGAATAACCCTGTATGACCACAACTGCATTGTGATAGCAAAATGCTATTTCTGGATGAGCTGACTGCTGTTTTTCATTTTATGTAATGAAATAGTGTATGAGATCTGTGTGACATTTTATTGCAAATTTGGATATCAAAGTTGTCTCTGGATTCTGCCACTGGTAGTTACTACCAGGAAAGATGATCATGTGGAATTTCTCAGTGCATAGCAATTACATTCAGCATAAGATACACAATATCATTAAACAAAAGACGGCCAGGCTCTGCTAAAAGATCATTGAGGAAATAATCATGTACTGTGGACAGGAAGAAGATGGCCCTGAGTATATGTCATGGAATTTTGGAGGTGACATTGTGAGCAAAGAATAAACATTAAGTTTAGGATAAAACTCTAACGCCATATCCTAAGGTCTCGAAAGATCTTTTAACACACTCATGTAATCCTTTCTTCTTTTCAAGCAGTACTAGGTCTTCCTAGATGATAATTGTCTGCTGATACACAATTCTTTTCAGCACTTGTTTCAAAAGTATATTTTCATCACATATGCTTCTTAAAGTATGGTCAAATTTTCAGCTAAATATTTTAATGAATTTTACATACAATTTAATATTAATTCACTGTTCATTATGAGCCACACCCATTATCCCTTATATACACTTGACAGGCTTCTTCTCAACTGCTCTGCACTTTTGTTCTTCTTCATGTTTTGCCAGCCATGACTGACTTTCTTCTAATAAATAATGATGCCCTTCTTATTTGTGATATGAACAGTATATTGCCCAAATGTATAACGTTTAGACATCACCAACATCCTGGGGCTACTAGAATTTTGTCATTTGTTTTCTTTGCTTCATAGCATGCAATGTTTGATTAATTTTTGACTTCCTTCATATATATTCAGCAATTCTGCTATGTATATAATAAAAACATTGATTTTGTATTGTTATTCATTCTATAAGCAAAACATAGGGCTCCTCATGAAACTATGCCTATGCCAGTTGGTCCCCCGTCACTGCCATGTTTATGCACACATATATTAATTCTTATATACCTTTACTTATTCAACTCTTTTGAGCCAAAATTTGTTCCTCTTTTACTTCAAATTCAAATGCATTATTTAAAAAAATAATGACTAAGGTCTCATTTTAAAGACAACAAATACCTATTAATTCATTTGATATTAATTGTACAAATGTGCTTATCAAAAGGAAAGGCCAAATATGGTTGCTAATAGGAAGTACTTTGTCATGCCAATCACTCAGCTCTCACCTTAGGCTCATTTTCAGCCTAATTAGTGGCATGCTGTATTTATATATTCCCCTCCCTTTTTTGTTTTTCTTTACTCTTTATTTTAGATTTTGCAACTATAATATTTGGTTAAATATCTTCCCTCTGTCTTAATACAATCCATGATTCAGCTTTCTGCTTAAACCTCTCTACATTCTTTTGCTCTTATTTTGCTGTTTACATTAACCCTCATGTCTGTCTGTTTTTATGTGTGAACTCTGAGACCCTACTAGATTAAACATGCCATAAACCTATATTTGTGTGTATACATTTATAAAGTCATTGTGTTAACCTCCAAGGTCAAAAGCATTCTACATGTCTATCTTAAATTAGGATAGATTCAAGTGGTGAAGGACCTTCTTGATGTTCTATGAAAGATCCATAAGTACCAATATGAGAAGATACTGTATTTCATTTTATTTATTATCAAAGTATCTCACTATAGCTGACATATCTAGATGGAAAACCAGTGCGAGTTAGTTTGCGACAGCATGACACAATTAATTTTTTAAAGGGAGAACTTGAATTACATCTATTAATTGATATTAAAAGAAAACAAACGATTTTCTTAAGGAAAATATTATAATGTAAAATGAATAGATTAAACATTAATGAAGTAAATTATATACATTTTTGTCATTATAGATATGTTTAATCATTAAAAGCCATAACATAGAATAGAAAGCAGTGTTGTCATTAGCAGTAAAACAGATAAACTAGCAAAGACATACGCAATGAACAGTCGGTATACATTTAGTTTCCCATCATTACCATACAATGCCTGATGAAGAGCAAATTTTTTCTGAATAACTTAAAAAGATATATTTTTTAATAATGATGATCTTGAAGGACATGAAGGGGATTTTCAGCTTTTATATTACAGTATACTTGTAAAGAGTCACACTTTAGGTATCCATTATAAACATACTATTGACAGTCTATAAACATGTTATTAACTATGCTATTACGAATAATAAATTATTAAGACTTTTTGAAATATGTTATTTTCATTTTGCATTGTTTCATATCATGTTCAAAAAGGCACATATTATTATATAATGCAGACTGGCTATAGCTGCTTATGGTGGATACCCAAACTGAAGTGTTTCTGGTAAATCCCTGAGTATGTTATAAAGTACTAACATGCTTTACATGATGTGTCTGGGAGTTGTTTTGAGTGTTGGACAATGACTGTATGCTATAAAGCAGCTGTCAGTAGGCCACTTTAATTCTACTGGTGTTATTCCTTGTACGTTTTTGTTCTTCTAAGGGTCACAGTGACAACTAACTTAACTGGAGAGACCAGGCTACCTACAGTATCCTTCTGGGGAATTCCCAGGCATTGCCAGGCCAGACAAATGATATAGTCCGGCAAGCATACCCATGGTGTGCCATGGGTCTTCTCTAAATTGACAGCTCCTGTTGGAGGTACCCACTCTAAATGTACAGGTCAATCCTGGAGAGAAGTAGTGGTACTCCTCTGAGGTCCTCCATATTACTGAAAAAATACACAAAAAACAATAAATGTTTATTTTATATTATATTATAATTTCTTTTTATTTTAATTTAGGTTTGAAAACACCTGAACATTCTTTTGATCCTCCAAAAATGTAAATATTGTGTTATTATTATTTGAAAAAAATTGAAAAGGAATAATTACCATACCTGAGCTCAAATAGGGGCACATGGTGGTGCAGTGGTAGATCTGCTGTTTTGCAGTAAGAAGGCTGGGATTTGCATCCTCGGTGTTCTCTGTTATGGAGCTTATGTGTTTTGCCCATCTCCAACTGGGCTTCCTCTGTGTACTCCAGTTTCCTCCGACAGTCTAAAGGCAGGCAGGTTAGATGGATCAGAGATGTTAAATTGGCCCCTGGTGCACGTTTATGTTGGAATGTGTTCACCCAGCAATGAACTGCTGCCCAGTTTAGGGATTGTTTTTGTCTTGCACCTGATGCTTGCTGGGATATGCTTCTCTTGATAAGTGGGTCTGGAAGATGAATGGATGGATCCAAACAGAATGAGCAAGACAGTGGGAAAGGGTGCCATATTAAAAATCAATTAGTAAGGTAGAACAGCAAAATCTAGCTTTGTTATCGAAGTGGTATTAGTTGGTGGTAATCTAAAGGTTTTACTATCATTTACCTTTACACTTTTTTTGCTTTTTTTTTTACTTTAATCCAAAGCAGCTTAGGTAAACATAATAGAGTAACAGGCTACAGCCTGTTTGTTCAGTAAGTGTAGTAAGACAGGTAGAAAAAGTTGATTGAAACAAGTGAAAAGATCTAATAACTAATAAATACTATCACTGAAGATTTTCAAATGCAAATGCTTTCAAATATTTTATACGTAGTTATTCACATAGCAGTAAAATGTATCATTTTTAAACTAGAAAATATTTCACATTTGAAAAGACATTTTAATATAATAGGAAATACGTGCTTGGTCCAAGATTTTTATGACAGACATTTCCTTTGCTTTTTGAAGATTACAGTTTTTTCTATTTTTTCCTCTTCCTCATATATTAACTACAATGCAGAACTTATGAAAGAAACATACAGCCACATCCTTTCATGCAGTATTCCATGGCCAGTAGCACTTCTGCTGGACTGATCCCTCCTTCTGTCCTTTTATACTAAGATACTGTCTGGCTGTGGCCTCAATGCTGGACAAGATCAATCTGTTAGAATATTTTATGGCCTTAAACATAAAGTTCACAATGAATGTGACTCCATTACTAGAAAATGCCATCTTACTACTTAAAGACTTGCTTCAGTGAAGCAAGCCTGTTTTTAACACTACAAAGCAGAAGGGTAAGGACAAGAGTGAAATGTCCAGGGTCATCAAGAGAAACCATTTCTTATGTCTTCCTTGTCAAACAACCATTCTTCACAAGGTGAAGCACCTTCAATCATGGCAATGCATGCTTTATATACAGCAAGTCATGAATAATCAAACCGGTGTGAGGGGCGAGCACACTGTCAGCCTATCAATCCTTCTTTTTGTTAGGTTTTATCCAATTGAGCCACCAATCTTCTTGATTGCTCCTTACCGCAAAACTCATTGTAACACAGTCCATTGGTTTCCATTATACTACCATATCTCAAATATACTGCTACTTTCTTTATTATTTTATGTTACATTTTGTAAATATCATTTATTATTGTACTGTTGTTTTGAAGTTAAATATTTTCTAATTGACAATTTAAATTCCTCAAATCATGAAAAGACCTTGTTCAGCTTTATTTAAAAACTTTTTCAGATGCAAACATGAATGGTCAAAAAACACATTCTTCCACTCCTCTTAAAAAAAGCATTCTTTAACAACTCATTAAGAATCTGCAAATACTGTCTTTATTTTTAATGATTTGTACTTTAACAGGGAGCTCATATTTTTTACAACTACGTTTGGTCGAGCTAAGGATTAACATACGCAGACAAAAATCAAAAACTGGAGATGCTGTGACGTGTTGTAGAAATTTGTGAATGTATGTTTGTGTCTTAGTTGCTCACGTGGAAAAATGAGAACTGTCTTTTGAGATTAAAAGACAGAATGTAGTACTGAGATTTACAACTCAAACATGATGTGTCATAACATGAATTATTTATAGAACATATTAGCTTTTTATGTACTTTTTGTTGGTGTGAATTTACACAGATTTGCACACTTCTAATAAATGTTTACACATTTTGTACACAATTGTCCCTGTGTAGAAATATATAAATATATCTATATTAAATGAGTCACAAATACATTAAGTTGAACTTTTTATGTCATGTTTTTCAAGCCAATAAACAATTATTAAATGTTACAGAATGGTATGTTTTTTAAAAATAGTATGTTTGCATTCCTACAGGTTTCTCGGTTTTCTTCATCCCAAACTTTGGACAGGACTTTAGCGTACTGGTTAACATTGCTGACTTACACCTCTAAAGCAGGGGTGGGCAGTGTCGGTCCTGGAGGGCCGCAGTGGCTGCAGGTTTTTGTTCCAACGCAGTTTCTTAATGAGAAGTCAATTATTGCTGATGAAGAAGCACTTACTGCTCAAGTGACATTTTGATGCTTCATTTTAGTGGTCTCACTTATTCCTCACCTTTAATTGCTTATTTCAATCTTAAACTGTTGCATTCAGTGTTTTAATGGCTCCTTATTAGCAATAAGATGTAAATTACAAAGCAGCCAACAGTTCTCCATCTAACCTGTTTCCATTTACATGTGTGTGTGTTCATCATGAGCTGTTTGGTTTAATAAAACACTCAATAGAAAATGTGATTAGACTGAAAATTATCCGTTTTAGGTTTCAAATCATTTGGATGATATCTTTGGAAAGGAAAAAATCTACGATATTAGAACCTTACATTGCACAGACTAACAAGCAATAAAATTAAATGAGGTCTGGGACTGGCATGGATTCGTTTCTAATTAAGCAATTGGGTTGGATTGAAAAACTGCAGCTACTGCGGTGCTCCAGGACCGACATTGCCCACACCTGCTCTACAGCATTACACATTTTTCTTTTATCTGTATGGATTTTCCATCTGCATTCCAAAGACATACAGGTAGGTTAACAAGCCACTCTACATTGATCCTGCATAAGAGGGCGTAGATGTGCCCAGTGATGGATTGGTCCCACATTCCGAGTTCTCCCCATCATTCAGGCTGTGTGGCAATATGTTTACCATAAAAAGGGTAAAACAACACATTGAGGGATGGATCTCTGTCATGGAGACAAACTAATCCATGTAATCAGACTAAAGCTGGTGACAGATCATGAAGAAGACCCAACTACTAAGAAAAGTGGTAACAGTTCTCTACATATCTATTTTATCTTGGAACTTTGTAATGTGGCCCCTCAGATATGTCCTCCACCCTTTTAATCTTGCTATACAAAGTCATATTTATCAGCCTGTCGCCGAAGATGCAGCTGCAGTCTGGTGTTCCAGTTGTGGCCACCATCAGGATAAATCGTTGTGTATGTAGTTAAAACACTTTCTCCCTTGTCACTAGATACCAGATGGTTTATTAAAAAGAACTAAAACTGAAGAGTGGGTTCATCTTTAAAGGTTTATTAATTCAATATACAGTTCAGAATGTTTCAAAAACAGAAGCAAAGCAAATGGATGTGACAGCTCATTACAGTACAACCTGGATGGACTGCAGTTCTTCCTGCTACAAGTCTATGTGCCCATTGTCCCTAGAAGGTCTGATGGCTCCTTCTGTCCTGCATATGCACTTCTGAACTGATTGATCTTTGATCTGGTGTGGACTTGAACTGGTCAATGAGAAAGTTTCCTTAACTCTACTTCTTAGAACAGTGGTGTATAGTAGTTTTAGGGCCCCTAAACTACATTCTCACACACAGGCCTTGGGCTCTTGACTGGGCACGACCTATGTTCTTGAACCTTCTGCCAATCAGGGTTCTACATGTCTCCCTGGGCCAGTGCAACATATATATTTCATCTTTTCAGACCCCAACCTGTGGTTAAATGTGGCTGTGCAGATGACCTTCAAGTTCTTAATTTTACTGGGTTTGGAAAATTTTGTGGTAAGCCAGCATTTCTCAACCTTTAAGTATTTGCGACCCGTGTTTTCATAACAGTTTTAATCGTGCCCCCCTAATGTTTTTTTGAAAGGAGCCCACTAATACCAATTTGTTCTTTTTTAATTAATGATATGTCATAGATACATATTTTATTATACCTACTTAACTTATTTATTTTTCTAGTATCAGAATGTAGTTTAAGTTAATTTGTTTTGGTTTCAATAGATAGTTTGTATTTTTTATATTTTTGATTCTTGTTTTCTTTTTTTCACTTCTTCGTTCCCCCCTTTTTGTTACTTGATGCCCCCCTAGGGGAAACCCGCTCCACAGTTTGAGAACCACTGTGGTAAGCAGACCAGGCAAGCGTGTTTTTGTTATAGATTAACTAAAATGTTAAAGTGAGACGTTTTCTAATAAATGCTTTATCATTACAAGAATGCCAGTAAAATAGTTGTTTACAATATGAAAGCAGATACCAAACCATTTTTCACTCTGATTGTCATAATAATAAAAGTATCAACAGCTGCATTACATGCAGAAACTGCCAGCCAATGAACATCATAAGAAGGTTCTTGCATATTCCTTTAGTAACACAATCACAGAGCTTTATGTTTGTGCATCATTTTATTCAAAGCAATTTACAAATTACAGATGTATCTCCTTTAATGTTATTTCAGACAGGTGCACTCTGTGTGGGTTCATTTTGATCTAATAATAATCACATTGTATATGTCACTGGGATGCTAAGATTCACAATATCTGAAGAGTGATTTGTTTATTTTATTGTGGGGACCCTGGCATGCACACACTCACACACACACACACACATACATTCTTACTGGCACAATGAATAGATAATTAACAATGAAATATATTAATTAAATAATGAAAAAAGAATACACAATATAACCAAAGCCACATAATGCAAGGGCTCTCCTCGGCTAACTAACCGCAAACAATAAACACTAATAGCAATGTCCAAAATAGTCCAATATAGCAGGGTCAGTTGATGATGGATGCGTGATTGAAACACCATCTGAACAGCTTTCTGAAAGCAATGTAAATTTTTATCCTACCAGGTTCATGATACGGTGAGGGGCTTGAAGTGATTGGGAGCGCTCCAATAGATGAAGGTGGATCCAATCAGTACATGGCCAGTCAGGCACATACTGTACATCCAGACAGAAACTGTCATCCAAGGTGATCAAGTTGTAATCCAATTGTGTGTATGAGGCATATCAACAAACAGACGGATGATCGTGATTCCCCCAGCATCTTTTAGGCTCCTTTTTAAATGGTAAACCTTCTTAATCTTTTTTCCCAGCAGCCCCTGCTCATCCTGAAGCTATCCAATAGTGTTATACCACCGGGGCTGCTAGCAGATGTAGTACTTCTTACGTAGTGCTGCTACAATGTTGTAATTGAAAGATGGCAATAAATGTAGACGTTAGTGGGGGTGACAATTATCAACAATAAAATCATGTTTTGAAGTTGAATTTGTTGCTATTATGATCATAGGAGTGCACCATGCTCACCTGAATGCCAATGGATCTGTTGCTCTTTATGTCATTCTGTCAGGTTAGGGTTAAAAGGACAGCTTACACTTGCTGCACTAGTTGGAATTCAATTGTTCCTTTTGATAGGACTGCTGCTTTTATGAGCTTTTCTACAGCTGGCACTAAAGCTGCTCATTTGAAGGATGAAATGCCAACTAATACTGCTGGCAGCTCTTCCCCAGGCTGATGCAACTGCTGTAATGGTAGCAGTGTAAACGCCACAAATTCATCAGCACTCAGTGTCAGCAAGCATCAGCAAGATGCCACAGTATATCTCACGTCAGGGGATTTTTACTGTGACAGATTAATATTTTTCCACCAGTGTTTGGGGAATAAATGCACTATTAAGCAAACAGATGATTCATAGCAGGGTTTTAGAGAGAGAAAGAGAGACAGATAGACAGATAGATCTTTCTTTTTCCCAGGGGGAAATCTGGTATTTCGCAGAAGCTCTTTACATTAATAAAACACATACATTGATAGATTAATAAATACTATTGTCTGGACACACACCAGAATGAATAAAAAGGAAACATTTTTTTAAAAGACTAGGGGGCTTTGCTCACCAAGCCCCACAAGCCTGCACTTTACACCAGCAAATTTGCATCTCTGTTGCTTGCGTATGTGGATTTCACTTTCACCAAACAAAAAATCTTTTAATTATCGCAGATACGCCTCTCCATTTGGAAGAAGCACTACTTTTTTTCCCCTAATTGCAACACAAATTAGATGATCTACAAGTCTCCGAATTAAAGTTTAAAGCCAAACAATATCTACATACTTCTGTCATATCATCTATGTCCATATATTCGATCTCTTTTCGCTTTTACCTTTTCATCAATATCACATTGAATATTTATTCCGTGTTTGGAATTACATTGTGACAACACAACGCATAACAGCCCGTGAGTGAATATCATTTCTTTCTCTCTACAAGAAATGTGTCTGACAATAGCATTCACACAAATCAGAAATGATTTAACCCTGTACGTGGTTATGTGTGTAGGACTTTATTCAATTCTCTTTGCATAAGCTCTTGTCTCACTAGAGCTTAAAATTTTCTCTTGCGGCATTTCACTTTAACCAAACGACAAATCTTTTAATTCTCGTGGTGTGATAAGAATGTAAGCTTAATGTCACTGTGCTCTGTACAAAAATTATTTTATAAATCCACTCTAATGTACAGGCCAGGCCAAATTTAGTGCACAGGGGCTATCAGCGTTTAGAAACTGCTAGTCTAGCATTTGGAGAGAGAAGGGGACAACTGTGAAAATAGGCACTATTTCTGTATGTTAGAGATGAAACTGAATCCTTTCCTTTCCTTTCCTTGTTTGGAACCTAAGTAAGGGCCTACACGTGGAGAAACCAGTATAAAAGGCTTGGACAGCAGCCAAATACTTCAAAGCCAACGAACGGACAAATGGGTGATATCGTCATCCGTCCTGAAAAGCATTCCAGTGCAGCGATGAAAAAATGGCAGACTGTATAGATCAAGATCCCACCTTGGTATTGTCTTGCTATTATGGCTTTCCGTCTGTAATGCCATGTAAATCGTCAGTAAGGAAAGCTAAGTTATTTTCTCTTATGTGATTTGTACTGCCATATCACTATGGGAGGGATATCGCCTTTTAATATCATATCTATATAGTTTTCGGTTACTTAAAACGCCGCAATTACAAAAGAACTTATTCCAACTAGGGAGCTATATCGCCCCCCTACTGGTACATACGGATATGCCTCTTCATTAGGAAGAAACACTAGTTCTTTTTTTCCCCTGATTGCAACACGAATTAGACGATCTACAAGTCTCTGACTTAACGTTTATATCTGAACAATATATTCGATCTCTTTTCGCTGTTACGTTATTTCAGCGAATAATAATTTCCATTTGTTTGCACTTATGCGATCTTTACTCTCCTTTTTTTGAGACTTTCAAATTTTCATACTTCCGTTATCTTTAACCTTGTCTCTTGGGACATGTAAGTGTCTCTCCGAGAAAATCACGTCTCATCTCCTTCCAAGATTTTTTTTTTATAATAGAGAGAAAAGAAAACTTCTGACTACTGTCATAGTGACAGTAAGGCATTATGCAGGCATATTGCTGTTGGTATCAAGGAGCCCAAGCATAATTTCTTGACACACATGTGGAACTGAGCACAGTACCCACTGTACGCTTGAGTATTAATGACACATTCATAAGTTCAAATACAGAAGAATAGTATAGAATGGTATTTGCTTTAATGACAAGTTCCACACTTCTTGACTCCATATTTATTTCAATGTTGTGTCTTGTAGTTTCATGACCCCTTCCATAGTACTTGGGGCAGTGCAAAGCTTCAAAGCAGTCAGACTGGTCCCGGTCCTGCAGTGATATTTGATGCTTCGGATGTCATCAGTTATGTGGTAATGAAGCTTCGATACACTGTTTAGAAAAAGTGTGCTTCTTTAAACCAATACAAGCTTCAGGGCCTCGGTGTCAAATGCCCCATGCCTACATACATGCAGGTATAGCAACGAAGGGAATGTTTTTAACATCCTTTAATCTGTTACTGATGCTGATCCAGGAGTATTGCAGTTCTATGTGTTTGT
The DNA here is from genome assembly GCF_016835505.1 of Polypterus senegalus. Lineage (NCBI taxonomy): Eukaryota > Metazoa > Chordata > Cladistia > Polypteriformes > Polypteridae > Polypterus > Polypterus senegalus. The sequence continues at coordinate 175,721,799 of NC_053156.1, read as the reverse complement.
CAAGCTACTTTCTTGTTGTTAAAGGAAGAATCATGCCTACTGTATATTAATTAACATGGCTTGTTTAAATCTATGTAAATGTTTTTCTCATTCAGCAGAGGAACATCTCAATCACACTATGCAAAATGGTGTTAATAATATTATACTTAATAATAAGATTGATAATCATAGGCTTCATTCCCAATATCAGGTTTTTAAAACCCATCATTTCTAGACTTCTTTTTTCTCTGCTTCCTTGCTGAATCAACCAGTTATTTCATCTGACATTTATTCTATTCAGTTTTTGAACATCATAATTGAGGGTGTTCTTTAACTTGGATTGTCATCACATGGCTCCTTCTTTCTTGTATTCTTTCACAAATAAGCTTTACATGTTCCCCTTATTGTTTTCTTTACCTTCAGCTTAGCTTTGCACATGTTTATCGTGTTTTTCCAATTTTTGTTTGATACCATCAAAACAGTTCCAGTTTTAATACCTGGTTCTGTCACAGTTGATATCATGACAAAAATCACATCAACATGGAAGCCTCTTGCCACATATTAATGACCACATACACCAAAATGAAAAATAAAACATTTTTATTTTACATACTACTGATTAAGAATTTCTAGTATCTTAGATTATTCTTATTATACCTTTTTCTTGTTCAAAAAGTGAAATTATTACATTTTCAAATTTTTTTATGTCAATTTATGGACATATTGTTCAATCTTGTCTCCAAACATTAGTACCCTATTTACAATACTACCTGAAATCCTGTAAAATTTTTCTATGTGAGAATGTTTTTAAAATAGCCCAAACCTCAACTGAAGTCAAAGGAGGCCATATAGTTGGGATATTTATTCCGAAAACAAATCCCAAAGTAGGCTTATAATAGAAATTGAACAAAATGACAAACTTTGAGCCTTACCAACTGACAGTTGACACGCACGAGCACCTGGGGAGCAGCTTAAGGACCCGATGCACACCAAGACAAGTCGTGCCAGGGGACAACAGCGGGGTACTAACCTCTCTCTTTTTGTTTCCTCAGAAAGAACAAAGCACCACCGCTGTAATCTCGCCTGGGTAACTAAAGAGCCACTTCACTCCCGGGTTCCTTTCTACCCTCTGATCCCAGATTGATGACGTCAGCTACCCATCCACCACCACAACTTTCCCAGCATCGCACTGTTTTCATTTCCGGTCCGACCCTATAAGTTGTCCATCTGCCAACCCTTTTTCGGTTTGATGATTTTGTTTGAGAAATATCTGACCTTTTTGTTGCAGTATACAGGCTAAAAACCCCAACCCTTTATGCTTGTTTCTGTGTTTTATTACACAGTATAGAACAATCCTGAGGTGACCAGCTCACTGCCCACTTTAAATAAGCTCATGGTGAGACTCCTTTTCAACCTTCTTTCCCTTTATCCTCATTTACTGGACACTAGCAGAATACCCGCGCTTCGCAGCGGAGAAGTAGTGTTTTAAAGAAGGTACGAAAAAGAAAAGGAAAAATTTTAATAATAACGTAACATGATTGTTAATGTAATTGTTTTGTCATTGATATGAGTGTTGTTCTCATATCTATCTATCTATCTATCTATCTATCTATCTATCTATCTATCTATCTATCATATCTATGTTATTCTATATCTATCTATATATATATATATATATCTATCTATATATATATCTATCTATCTATCTATATATATATATATATATATATATATATATATATATATATAGCAAAATACCAAGCAGAGCGATGTCATGTGTTAAAGAAGTTATGAAAAGAAAAGGAAACTTTTAAAAATAATGTAACATGATTGTCAAAGTAATTGTTTTGTGTATTTGGTGGCAGCGGTCACAAAGTTGTTTTCGTCTAGCTGCATCAGAAAATGTACCACACGCCTGACACGCCTCCTTTTTACTGTTTTCTCACAGCTTGGATTGCTGCTGTCATATACACACACACACACACACACACACACACATACACACATATATATATATATATATATATATATATATATATACACATACATATCTTCATATCTATATACATATCTAAACACACAAATTATATATATGTGTGTGTGTATGTATGTATGTGTGTGTGTGTGTATATATATATATATATATATATATAATCTAGATAGGTGTGTGTGTATATATATATATATATATATATATATATATATATATATATACACATACATATACTTGTGTGTATGTTTGTATGTGTCTATATGTGTGTGTATAGCTTTGGTCACTGAGTGCAAGGGAAAAATAATGAAATATAGTCTATAAGTTATTAAACAGTAAAACATTAACGTTTTAAGAAGTACAGGTACATTGAGCACTACTGGAGTGGTTTGGGTAAACTACATTTTAAAGACTGTGTAACAAAACAGGTAAGTAACTAACAGCAGCTAAAATGTATATGGATCATCTCTCGGTAGTAGATCCCTTTTGAAAGGCGCTACACGACGGCTGTGGTATAGAAATTACATTTTCTATGTGAACGCTCAAATTTGTGCCTCTGGTAATGTGCCTTACCGCAATTAAAGAAAATTATTTTTGTGTCCTCTGCGTGTTAAGAGAGAAAGGCTTTGGTTTGGGATAAAAGGAAAAAGGTGTAAAGAAAGGAAAGTTGCCTTTTCTTTTATATAGTATAGAGAGATGTGTTCGCTGATGTTATGATCGCCTTTTGGGACAGTCGCGTGGGTCTTGTGTAGACTGGTGAGACGCCCCGCCATTAATCGGCTGTGATGGCACTGTGAGTCCTCCACTCGTGTGCGTGTGTTCATAATCCGAGCTGAGGACCTGATAATCGATATCGTGCAAAAGAAAGTGTGAATCGCCTTAATATTATTTTGCCGTGGTGTAGAAAAGGGGTCCCGTGTTTGCACTTGTCTGGGCTATAGCTCAGGGGGCGGATGAAAAAAATTAAAAGTGCTCACTTTGACTTAAGGCAGAAGCGCAGTCAGCGTCTCAAAGGCCGGCACAGCTATGCACGCGCTGGCTGCTCGACTTTTGCTGGGCAGGAGACCCCTTTTGTACACACGCTCATGATATCAAAAGTCTCAGCTCTTTGGAGGTAATTCATATATTATATATATAGCAAAATACCCGCGCCAGAGCGGAGAAGTAGTGTGTTAAAGAAGTAATGAAAAAGAAAAGGAAACATTTTAATAATAACGTAACATGATTGACATTGTCATGAGTGTTGCTATCATATATATTCCTGCCTAAATAAGTCACCCTCGCTTCGCTCTTACTTTTTTACCGTTCATTTAATCATGGCTAGTGGCGGAAAAATTATAAAATGGAAGGAGGATGGCTTTACCAAAACAATTATTGATGGCGAATCGATTATTCATAAAGCTTGAATTGGTGATCTGTTTTTCTGTGTTAACCTCATATTTTTCATACTTCTTCTCAAACTAAGGTGGTGCGAGGGTAAAATGAATCGGGATGCGCTGATCAATGTAATCGGTGTACCAGGAAATCATGCATTGACAAAAGCTCCCTTTGCTTGTAATGCAAAGTGTGATTAAATGCATTATTTTTCAACGCGTTATGGAGCACATGCATCGAAGCTTCTCAGCTGTGCTTGTGCTAAGAAAAGGAAAGATTTTAAAAATAGCGTAACACGCTTGTCAATGTGACCTTTTGTAAGTAGTGCCTGGAGGATTCAGTGTGTTGAAACTCTAGAGACAGCGTGTGTATTAACTTGAGGTAAATGGGAGGGAGATGATGACGTGACTCCCCCACCCGCCTTTAACTGTCAATCCCCACAAACACAGTCTCGAATTTGCATAAGCACACCCCTTCACCTACAATTTTAACTTAGTTACAAAGTGATCAAAACTCTCGCTTATATCCTCGCCCTCTCATTAAACTTGTATCCCGCATTACCTGTGGGCATGTGAAACGCCAGCGGTAGCCTGTCTATGAACTTAATTTAAAGTTTAGGTTTACACCTTGCTTTCTTTCCGAGGTAGCAGCACTCATGAATATGGTAGTATATGCCACTCGCTCGCTTCTTATTGTTTCGCTGCCTTCTCAATTATATAATGCATGTTTTCTTAAGCGCTTTTTGTAGGTCTTCCTGGTTTTCTACGCACTGCGCTGACAGTCAGTTCACGTGATTACGTGGGAGGCGTGATGATGTCACACGAAACTTCGCCCCTTACGTCTTTGCAGCTGTACTCCATTACAGTTAATGGAGAAAAATACCTTCCAGTTATGACCATTAGGCGTAGAATTTCGAAATGAAACCTGTCCAACTTTTGTAAGTAAGCTGTAAGGAATGAGCCTGCCAAATTTCAGCCTTCTACCTACACGGGAAGTTGGAGAATTAGTGATGAGTGAGTGAGTGAGTGAGTGAGTGAGTGAGGGCTTTGCCTTTTATTAGTATAGATTGGTTGTTCTTCTTACTAGCTAAGCCCTTGTCATCAGTCATCTACAGTACCAAACCAGACTTGACCAGGCAAAGGCTAGAAGTCGTTTTTAATGACTGCCCCGAGAGTACTTTGTGTGCCAAGTTGACATAACTGAGAAGCACTTCTAGGTTTGCACAGAGGATGTCAAAGAAAAACAGGGTGTCTTGGTACGGACCAGCAGAGTGCCCATACGATATCAATTGTATCAATATTCACTTGAATTTCTGGTTTCAGTGTCAAGTATTTGATGTTGCTGTTGAGATAACTTTTAATACTGTCATTTAGTGGTTGTAACAATATATTAAGACACGTTCATTTAGCCTAATACATTGCTGAATAGATTTTTGACTAATGTATGAGGGGGAGAAGCAGAAACTCAATTCAAAAGCACTGTTTGTTTTAGATGCCGAGTTTTCCAAGAGCAAGTATTAATATTTTAGCAAAAAAAATGTATGTATTTTACACCTTCTGAGCATGCAAGTGAATGATGGACATATGGATTATATAATACTAGTTATATGAGAATCTTGTTTTTCATTTCCCATGGACATTTTACGCATTGCTTGTTGCTGTTCATTATTGGTCACTGCTGGATCCCATTCAATTTAGAGTCTGTTTTACTTCCTTTCTCCACAAAAACATGAAATTAAAATTTTTAATAGACCACCACTACTAAGTACATGGCGTAAGTAACATATAAAAATATATTTTTGGGTGGAGTTTTCCTTTAAGAGTGTGAGAGCCTCTTACTCTATATATGTTGTTTTACAGTAAGTCAGTATGCAAGAATATTTGCTAATTCATCTTACTAAACTGCCAAATAATCTGGTGTTAGATGCAGATCCATCACTTACATAAGTTATCTGTGTTCATTATTCATTCCAATTAGACCAATTAATTTTCTTATGTTGGCTGACAACCTGTTTCAATGAACTAAATAGTTCTCTACATTAATAAGAACACCAAATGAATATCAAATAATTGAATGGCACTTATATACAGCACAATTGACAATAGAGAGACAGCTCTGGAGCTTGACATACCACTTGGCTTTAATCATAATTGAGATGAGTATAATAGGGCCTTTAGAATAATTTTGATAACAATGAATCTGAAACACTGCATCTGTAAAGTGAAGAAGTCAAACTCTATTCCTGTACCACTCTATTTGTTTCTCAAGCTCATAGCCCAGGGTCACTATCCCTGCATACATGTGGAGTACTCACATGTGCTATCAAGTTGCTGCAGATGGTTCACAATGCAGCAGCCCATCTTGTATTTAATCAGCCAAGATGGACACGTCACTCCTCTCTTCAGACCACTATATTGGCTTCCTGTAGCAGCACACATTAAGTTCAAATCCCTAATGCTTGTCTACAGAGTAGTCAGTGGATCAACACTCATGTATATGGAGACAATGGTGAGGTGTTTTGCTCCTTCTTGCCCAGTGAACAGCGTCTGGTGATGCCACTTCTATGTGGTATCAAGTCTCACTCTACACTCTTCCTCCATAGTTCCCAGTTGGAGGAACAAACTGCCTTCCCAGTTGCTTTAAGAAGCAATTGAAGACCCATCTCTTCTGTGAATATCTGTCTAATTGATTGAAAGAAATAAAAATAAAACTATGCTCAGCGATCTTTTATATTGTTGGTTAATTTTTTGTTTTAACTTTAATTGTTTTATCGATTATAATCGATGATTGTAAATTTATTAGTTATCACATCTTTTTGCTTGTGGCAATAAACTTTTGTTACCTGTCCTATTATACTTGCTGAACAAATAGGGCCTAGCCTAATATTACAGACTAGCAAAATACCCGCGCTTCGCAGCGGAGAAGTAGTGTGTTAAAGAAGTTATGAAAAAGAAAAGGAAACATTTAAAAAATAATGTAACATGATTGTCAATGTAATTGTTTTGTCACTGTTATGAATGTGACTGTCATATATAGTCCACGACTGTCCCTGTCCACGACTCCAGACACCAGGTAAAAGTCCAAATGTTGACTTTATTTTTCTTCCACAGTGCACAAAGCACACTCTCCACCACAATACTCATATAAATCACAATAATAACAAATAACCAATCCTCCATCTCCCAGACGCGTTGCCACCCTTCCACCCAGCTCAGCTCATTGTCTGGGAGTTCCCATAGTCCTGTTATACTCCCTGACCTGGAGGTGTTTCTGCCCAACAGTCCACAAGTCCTTATTCCTTCTGGGTCAGGGTAAATAGTCCTTTTCTTCAACCCGGAAGTCCGTCGCTCTTCCTATGATGAACCTCCGGGTCACAGGGCATGAAGAAGCCCTCGGTCCTCCCTGCAGCTCCCTCCTGTGGCCCCCACGGTCTTCTGGGGACCTCCATGCTGCAAGGAGGGCTCCACCTGGCGGCTTGGGGGTATTGGCCGGGATAAAGGGCCGGCCATCCTTCACAACACACACACACACACACACATATAAACATATATACATATACAGTACATATATACATATAAACATATCTACATATACACATATCTACACATACACATATCAATATATATATACATATACACATCTACATATATATACATATATATACACATATCAACATATATATACACATACTTATTGTGGACTCGGACCCGGACACACACAGATGGACATCATAAGTTCCACACACACCGTTTATTTACAAGTCAATATACGTGCACACAAACCCCAGTGCCTCTTACACCGTTTCCCCAATGTTCAGGCCTCACAGTCTTTGTGCCTTCCTGGCCGCCTCCAGTCCTCTTTCTCCAGCTCCATCTCTCTTCCACCCGACTTCCGCTCTCGATTGAAGGGAGGTAGCCCCTTAAATAGGAACCCGGATGGGCTCCAGCTGCTTCCCGGCACTCCTCTGTAGACACGCTCTGTGTCCCCTGTCATCTTCCCCCCAGCACTTCCTGGTGTGGCGGAAGTGCTGGGCTCCAGGGATATTCAGGCACCGGGCACCACCTGGCGGTGGCCACGGGTCCCTACAGGGCTGGGCTTCCAAGCCCTTTACCCGAGGCCCCCAACACAACCAGGGCAGACGCCCCCTCGCGGTCTGGAGAAGGCACAAGCCCTCCTCCGGTCCTCCTGGGCGTCCCAGCCGGGCTACAGCCCTGGCAGGATGCCACAATATACATACATACATACACACAGACATATACATACATACATACATACATACATACATACAGATAAATATACATATATATACACACATATATACAAATATATATATACACATACATACATACACACACACACATATATATATATATATATATATACACACTGACACATATATACATATATATACATATCTACATATATATACATATCTACATATATACACACATATATATATAGAAATCCACATATATATATACATATCTACATAAAAGCAATCTTGCCTGAAATCAATGGCAACCTTTTGTTGGGTCTGTCCCTGAGACTTCCTACTTCTCATCGTGAAGCAGAGCCTTATTGGAAATTGGAGACATCTGAATTGAAATGGGAGATCAGAGGGTGTAACGGGGATGCGAGGAATACATTGAGTGTGGAGAAACTCTAGAGACAGCGTGTGTATTAACTTGTGGATTTTTCTGTGAGTATTTGGTGGCAGCGTGACGAAGTTGCCTACGCAAGACCGCGTTAGCTGTGGCGTTCAACTCGGAGCATATTCTTTTCCCACCTTGTCAATTGTGTAATGCGTTTTTTGAACAGGTTTGATGCATGGAAGTGATAACTCGTCCTGCGTTCAGTCAGTTCACGTGAACTGCTCTCTTGTGTGATGTTGCGATGTCCACGGCTTTATTTAATGTTAGATAAGACCCGGTACTTAAAAGTTTCTCGCTACAGCAATTTTAACTCAGTTAAAAAGTGATCCAAAGTCTCTTTTATACCTTGTGTCTTCTCATTAAACTTGTATCTCGCGAATAAAGTATTCAGCGTTTTTCTTCAGCGCTCTTTGGGAGCTCTTCTTTCTTTTCTACGTACTGCGGTCACAGTCAGTTCACGTGATTACGTGGAAGGCGTGATGATGTCACACGCAGCTCCGCCCCCCACGGCCATCGAGTTAACGTCCATTACAGTATATGGAGAAAAATAGGTTCCAGTTATGATCATTACATGTAGAATTTCTGCCCAACTTTTGTAAGTAAGCTGTAAGGAATGAGCCTGCCAAATTTCAGTCTTCTACCTACACGGGAAGTTGGAGAATTAGTGATGAGTGAGTCAGTGAGTGAGTCAGTGAGGGCTTTGCCTTTTATTAGTATAGATCGCTTACCTCTGTTGAAGGTTGGTTTAAATAAAAGAATCTGCCAAGCTAAAAAATGTAAATGCAAATGTAACTGTAAATATCTTCAAACAAAATACTGAAAAAGTACTTACTTTTTAACCCACAATGTACAGAAGCCATTCAAAAGAAATGAACGCAATGTTAGCTAAAAGCTGAAAGCGATGCCCTGGCTGATCACTCTTTAAGTTAAAAGTATAAAGTTATACAAAAACAGAAAGCAAATTAGAAGAATCTGTAAACCAGGGGTATCAAACTCCAGTCCTGGAGGGCCGCAGTGGCTGCAGGTTTTCATTCTAACCCTTTTCCTATTAGTGACCAGGTTTCAATGCTAATTAGCTTCTTTTCCCTTCATTTTAATAGCCCTGTTTTTAAGGATTCAATCCTCTGAATTGATTATTTTCTTCATTAAATGAGAGCCAAACAGATGACCAGCTAAATTGAGGCTTCAATCTCCAACCAATTTCACTCCAATCAATTTCTTAATGAGAAACCAATTCTTGCTGTTAATTAAACTTGTTATTTAATTCCACAGACATTTCCAAAGTTGTTGATTTTCTGTTTTTTTTCAAAGAACATCAACAAAAAGTTGAATTGAGAGATCGACCTTACTGAGACTTTCACCTTTCTTTATTTTCAAATATTGTGAAATGAGCACAGGGGAGCTGGCCATGTGGCAGAGTGTTTTGTTCCTCATTACTGTTTGGCTGCTAATTAAGGAAAAAAGAAACAACTAAGGGGCCTGAGTCAAGTTAATTAAAACTAAGGCAAAAGAATTTAATTTGAAGTAAAAACTGGTCACTAATGAAGAAGATGGTTAGAATGAAAACTTGCCACCACTGTTGCCCTCCAGGAGCAGAGTTTGACACCCCTGCTGTAAATAGATTGTTGCAATTTTAATAGACTGCAACTTGCTCCAATCATGCATTAGTTTGATGGTGATGGGTACACTTGATATTTACTGAAATTCTTCTATTTTCCCCCGTACTTTTGCCATTGCCTTTTCACAGAAGACTGAGCTTAAGAGCTATTTATATTGATTTGCATATTCAAAGTGACATAATTCTGGGAGGAGTTGGGGCGGGACAGCAGGCCCGTTACTTTTCACGCTGACAGGATTTATGGAGTAGAAGAATGTGGAAGCTGGTGAACACACAGATTTATGCATCTGTTTTTTTTGTGCGTAAGCAGATTTCCGCTTTTGTCCGCATGCCATGTTATAGTGCGAATTCTACGCACGGCATTATGCATGAAGCCCCTGGACTTTTGTCCTTTTCAGAGATATCGGCAGCACCACACACCCTTTTCCAGTGACCTCATGCTCTCCCAATCGGTCTATTGACTTCATTTGATGAGTCACTGGAGACATGAATGTCACTGCCAAGGTAAGTAAACCTCTTGATAAGGTGAATGTTCTCTTCTCAGACAGGCACACTGCTGATAACTTTGACCAAGGAGTCATTAAAGCCCTGGATCTTGTTTTTTATCCAAGACACTCGCAAGCCCAGACACTCGGCCCACTCTCTCAGATTTTCAAGAGCCCCAATCAGAGCCTTCATTGACTCCGTTGTCAACAAAGTCAAGATTAGTGACTCTTTCCTCACCAACAGATGCCCCACAGCTGCTAGACCCCACGACCTTGCCCAACACTAAGTCCATGCAAGCATTGAGCATAGTAGGATCAAGAACACACCCCCTGACAAACCCCAGAATCAAATGGGAAAAAAACAGAAGTTTTGCTTCCACACTGCACAGCACTCACAGTACCAGTGCACAAGTCAACACATGATATCCAGGCATTTCGGGAGGATTCTGCGAAGTCTCAGCATGTCCCACAGTTCAGCTCAGTCAACTGACTTGAATGCTTTATGAAAATCAACAAAGGCTGCAATGAAACTCTGCCGATAATCACGTTCCATCACCCGCCCTGACTGCGACTCCCCGAGGAACAGATCTGGACATGTGTAATGCTTTGATTCCTCTGTCAAAGGACATGAATTACTACAACATAGATGGTGTGTCACTTGCTCACAAATTCCTCTAACAAACGACTCCTTATCTGCCCTCACAGCCATCCTTCTTAGATCCTGGTACAGAATGGAGTTGTCATCCAGCTGTGTGCTGCGACTCCTCTCAGTGATATCCAGTGTACCCTGCGAGATGAAACACCTCCTTCTGGGAACAATGGTAACAGCAACACAAACCTTAGCAAACTTCAGGGTCTTGTTACGGAAGGTCTCCCACATCACATTAAGATTAGCAGTCGGACCCATGTCTGCACGTTCCTCACACAAACTGTGTGTATATTCATTAGAAACAGCCTGATCTTGGAGTCTGGCCAGCCAAGCCACATTAGTATGTGGAAGCCTACAGGAACTAAGCTGGATCTTCAGAGTAGCAAAAACAATTCTATGGTCAGAATTCACTAACTTGGTTGTGAATTTGTCCTGGGTATTATATTAAACTGTATCCAGCCTTTGGGGTGTGGTGGCAGGATTGGTATTCCAGTCACTGTAAAAACTTCACACAGCTCTGAAACGGCAGACAGGACTCCTTTCTGCTCTCCATGGGAGCAGTTCAGCTGCAGCTTCCTACAGGAAGGCTGCTCACATTATGAAGGGGATGGGGGAAAGCAGATCTTTGTAGGTGGGTAAACCTTTTATTGGGAGTAGCTGTTGTTGTGGTAGATTGGCTCCGTCTGATGGTGTCCAATGTCACTCCTTTCAACAATCATATTATAAGACTCAGATTAAGGCACTTTGTGGGTGCCTTGTTTGTTGTCTCAGTGTATGCTCTGACTGCAGTGAATGATGTCTTGGTGAGGGAGACATTTCATTCACAACTTCATTCGGTTGTTGATGGGTGCCCACAAGGTGATGCTCCTCTAGTCACGGGTGACTTTAATGAGACAACTGGCACTGATAGGGCTGGCTATGAGGATTGTGTCAGTCCCTATGGGTTTAGCAACCAAGGTGAAAGTGGCTCCACATTCCATGACGTTGCAAAAGTCTGGTTCCTACACCCTGAGTCTCATTGTTGAACTTGGCACTCCAATACAGGTGGTGTGGTGAAGGACAGTGTGGTGTGAGCAGAAGCTAGAGACTCCTACAGAACTGCAGGATGTACAGAAATGCCAAGTTTGTGAATTTTGTGAAATAATCTATTGAATCGTTTAATTAAAGCACAGACACTACCAGGTATTTTTAACTATCTGTATAGAAAATTGGGACAAATTAAATTGGCTAGCCAGACAAATACGATGGACTGAATGGCTGCCTCGTTTATTCCCAGCAGCACTAAACAATGAAGTCTTAACATAACACAGAAGGCGTGCAGAGTGTGAAGTATGGCTGCCCTCTACTGGGGCTTGGATAAGCAAACTGTCTGACAGCATTATAGCAGGACACGTTTGACTTTGAAGAAGACCTTCTTCTTCAAATTGAGGGAGTCATGCCCATCCTTTTCAAATTAATAAAAAACTAGCTTGTTTGACAGAAGGCAGTATCATGTATGCTTTAAGCTTTTCAACCCATTGACAGATTTTAGAATCATACAAACTTTCTTCTCTTCTCAGTGCACTTTCACTTTTTTATTTAAAGATTTATATATATATATATATATATATATATATATATATATATATATATATATATATATATATATATATATATATATATATATATATATATATATATATAAATATATATATATCATATATCATATATATACTAAATATGAGGCTCATTTAAATGAAAATGTGCATCTCCTCAGGGTAACAGACTCAAAGTTATATGATGCAGTTAACTAAGAACAAAAAAGAAATATGAATCATGGCAATTGCGTTAACTGGTGAAAAGTTTATCATGGTCCAGACTGTAATAGTAGGTGAAAATGCACTGTCCTGGGTGGGACATCAGCAGTAATATGTCCGAAAAAGTTGTCAAAACTGAACATTTCAGAAGGATCCTCCAATATCCATTCTGAGGAAGATGGCTAGCAGTGTAAGGGTTTATGCACATCCTTCACCTTCAGGTTATCAGAACTCTAGCTGCTTGATGGCTGTTATATAATTCATAATGTTCTTAAGTGCAGAGATACTAGAAGCCCCTCAGGGACATTGATCATGGATAGCACTTCCAGTCTCCAGATAAGCTTGCAATGGAGAACAGAGTAGCTACAAGGGCTCATTTAGCAAGGAGATAGAAAGGATGGTGGCATCAAACAAGGTTGTGAGATAGAGATATTTGTGGTGGGTAGTAAAGCAGACCAAAAACCCCATATGGTCATTTGTACACCTTTATTTATATTTGTGAGGCATTGAGTAACATGGGGTTTTATTGTTGCTGTTATTGTTATTTTGCCTGTTTTCACCTACCTTTGCAAATTAATGGTTTGTGCTCTGAATAACTAATTTCTCCTCACTTTCATAGATGCTTATTTAAATTGAAATCTGGTGCCTGGAAGGTCATTTCATTAAGGTGATGTCACTGTAATATATGTGAAGTAATCATTATTATTTTCCTAACAATAATAATATATTTTATTTATATAGTGCCTTTTCCATGCTCAAGGTGCTTCACAAAGTCTCAGAAAGAACAGAATTTTCTGGATAAAACGTTGAAACAGATAAATACAGGATATACAAGGCATTAAATAGAATAAAAGACAATAAACCAGGGTAAAATGCTAAATTCAATACTAGAAGAGAAGCCTGAACAAATAACATTATTTGTGATATAACACACACACACACAAATTATCCTGAGCATCTGGAATTTGAAAGAAGGGGCAGAAGGTTAGGTTAAGTTAAAAGCCTTCCTGAACAGATGAGTTTAAAGTTGTTTTTTAAAAGAAAGAAATGAGTCAGCTGATCTTCTAATTAATTTAGGGCAGTCAAGTAGTTGGCCTCATCTTACAAAGCAGATGTGACTGTTGAAAATTTAGAAAAGGAACTGGATGCAGTGGGAAGACAGGGAGAGATGTAAATGGATGATGGATTTATGTTCATTGAATTACAGTATTTAGATTGTTGATTTTATTGTGGAAAAAGTGGAGGCATTTTTCACAAACCTCAGTATATAATCTTGACCCCTCTGCTTTTGAAAATTTTAGACCCATTTCTAACCTGCCTTTCTTAAGTAAAATTCTAGAGAAGGCAGTCATTATACAGCTAAATGACCACCTTAATAAACATGCTATTCTTGATAAATTTCAGTCGGGTTTTAGAACAAATCACAGTACAGAAACTGCACTCGTTAAAGTAGTAAATGACTTGTGGGTAAATGCAGACAGAGGCCATTTATCTGTTCTCATCCTCTTAGATCTGAGTGCTGCATTTGACACCATTGATCACAACAATATTAGAAATCACCTTAATCAATGGGTAGGCCCCTCTGGTAGTGTCTTAAATTGGTCTGAATCCTACCTGGCAGGTGGAAAATTCTTTGTTAGATGTGGTAATTATAAACTCAAAGACACATGATATCCTATATGGTGTTCCACAAGGCTCTATCCTGGGTCCGCTGCCCTTTTCAATCTACATGCTTCCGTTAGGTCAGATTATCTCAGAATAACGTGAGTTGCCACAGATATGCTGATGACACACAGCTGTATTTATCAATAGCACCTGATGACCCCGACTCTGTTGCTTTATTAACACAAAGTCTTACTTGTGTTTCTAAATGGATGAATAGTAATTTTCTCAAGTTAAATAAAGAGAAAAAAGAAATTTTAGTGATTGGCAATAATGGATATAATGAAGTTATTAGAAATAACTTGAGAAAATGCATTAGGATTAAAAGTCAAGACGGAGGGGTAACTGTTGACTGTGACCCGAATTGTAAAATCAAATATTAATCAGATCACTAGGACAGCATTTTTTACTTAAGAAATATAGCAAAAGTTAGACCTCTTATATTATTGAAAGATGCTGAGAAATTAGTTTACGCTGTTGTTTTCAGTCGTCTAGATTACTGTAACGCACTCCTTTCAGGACTACCCAAAAAAGACATAAATCATTTGTAACTAGTGCAGAATGTAGCTGCTAGAATCCTAACTAGGAAAGGAAAATCCGAGCACATCACCCCAGTTTTGATGTCACTACACTGGTTACCTGTGTCATTCAGAATTGACTTTAAACTACTGCTTATGGTTTACAAAGCCTTAAATAATCTCGCTCCATCTTACATATCGGAATGTCTGACACTTTATATTGCAAATCGTAACCTTAGAATCTGCTTAGAATTCCAAGAGCTAAACTTAAAAGAAATGGTGAGGCAGCCTTCTGCTGTATTGCACCTAAAGTCTGGAATAGCCTGAAAGAAATTTGATGTTTAATGGTAAGAGGAGGGAGAGGTAACAAAATAGTGAGAAGTACTGTTTTATGGTCAGAGAGTCCCAAATCACTGCTATAAAAGTGTTGCAAACAGAAAAGGCAGGTATGCACAGAAGGCCTAATATACTGTATGAGAATCAACATGTTGCACCAAGTCAAAGCAGTCCAGCAAGGACAGGAACTCATTTCTCAGTTTACATGCAAGAATGTCAATATAGATGTTGAACTCGCCAAGAGCCCAACCACAGGGGATGCACAAACCAGTGTTTCTCTTCGTGCCGGTCCCAAGCCCAGATAAATGGGGAGGGTTACGTCAGGAAGGGCATTCGCTGTAAAATTTTTCCAAATCAATATGCGGACAACAACACAAATTTCCATACCGGATCGGTCGAGCCCTGGGTTAACAACGTACTATTAGGTGCTGGCAGAAATTGGGCTACTGTTGGCCGAAGGAGAAGAAGAGGGGGGAGATGTGTCTGAAGACAGGAGGAGAGGAGGAAGGTAAAGAGAGTGGAACTGAGGGTATGAACTTTGAATGTTGGCAGTATGCCTGGTAAGGGGAGAGAGTTAGCTGATATGATGGAGAGAAAGAAGGTTGATATATTGTGCGTGCAATAGACTAAATGGAAGGGAAGTAAGGTCAGGTGGATCTGAAGTGGTTCTATAATGGTGTGGATAGGAGGAGAATTGGGGTAGGGGTTATTCTGAAGAAACAGTATGTCAAGAGTGTTTTGGAGGTAAAAAGAGTGTCAGACAGAGTAATGATTATGAAGCTGGAAATTAAAGGTGTGATGATGAATATTGTTAGTGCATATGCCCCGCAAGTTGGGTGTGCAATGGATGAGAAAGAAGATTTTTGGAGTGAGCTGGATGAAGTGATGAACAGTTTACCCAAGGGACAGAAAGTGGTGATTGGAGCAGATTTCAATGGACATGTTGGTGAAGGAAACAGAGGAGACGAGGAGGTGATGGGTAGGTATGATGTCAAAGGAGAGGAATGAAGAAGGTCAGAGGATAGTGGATTTTGCCAAAAGGATGGACATGGCTGTGGTGAATACATATTTTAAGAAGAGGGAGGAACATAGGGCTACGTACAAGAGTGTAGGAAGATGCACACAGGTAGATTACATCCTATGTAGAAGAATCAACCTGAAGGAGATTGAAAACTGCAAAGTGGTGGCAGGGGAAAGTGTAGTTAAGCAGCATAGGATGGTGGTCTGTAGGATGATACTGGAGATCAAGAAGAGGAAGAGAGTGAGGGCAGAGCCAAGGATCAAATGGTGGAAGTTGAAAAAGGAAGACTTCAAAGGTTCAGTTAATGGAGAAGGTGAGACAGGCACTGGGTGGCAGTGAAGAGTTACCAGACAGCTGGGCATCTGCAGCAGAAGTAGTATGGGTGACAGCAAGAAGGGTGCTTGGCGTGACATCTGGACAGAGGAAGGAGGAAAAGGAGACCTGGTGGTGGAATGGGGAAGTAGAAGAGAGTATACATAGGAAGAGGATGGCAAAGAATTATTGGGATAGTCAGAGAGATACAGAAAGTAGACAAGAGTATAAGGAGATAAGGCACAAGGTGAACAGAGAGGTGGCGAAGTCTAAAGAAAAGGCATATGAGAGGTTGGACACTAAGGAGGGAGAAAAGGACCAGTACCGATTGGCTAGACAGAGGGACAGAGCTGGGAAAGATGTGTAGCAGGTCAGAGTAATAAAGGATAAAGATGGAAATGTACTCACAAGCAATGAGAGTGTGTTGAGCAGATGGAATGAGTACTTTGAGAGGCTGATGATTGAAGAGAACGAGAGAGAGAAGAGGTTGGATGATGTGGTGTTGATAGTGAATCAGGAAGTGCAACGGATCAACAAGGAGGAAGTAAGAACAGCTATGAAGAGGATGAAAAATGGAAAGGCTGTTGGTCCAGCTGACATACCTGTAGAAGCATGGAGGTGTTTAGGAGAGATGGCAGTGAAGTTTTTAACCAGATTGTTTAATGGAATCTTGGAAAGTGAGAGGATGCCTGAGGAGTGGAAAAGAAGTGTACTGGTGCCGATATTTAAGAATAAAGAGGATGTGCAGAACTTTAGTAACTACAGGGAGATAAAACTAATCAGCCATAGCATGAAGTTATGGGAAAGAGTAGTGGAGGCTAGGTTAAGAAGTGAGGTGATGATTAGTGAGCAGCAGTATGGTTTCATGCCAAGAAAGAGAACAACAGATGTGATGTTTGCTCTGAGGGTGTTGATGAAGAAGTATGAGTATATTGGGAGAAGGATGCTAAGGATAGAGCTGCCAGGCAATAGAAAAAGAGGAAGGCCTTAGAGAAGGTTTATGGATGTGGTGAGGGAGGACATGCAGGTGATGGGTGTAACAGAACAAGATGCAGAGCACAGAAAGATATGGAAGAAGATGATCTGCTGTGGCAACCCCTAACAGGAGCAGTCGACAGAAGAAGAAGAACTCGCCAAGAAGAATTATTGTCTGGGAAAGGAAACTTAAGTGGTTTTATAATTCAGTCAGATCAAATAAGAAAGACCTATTGTATTTTGGCAGAACAATACAGAACAACAAGTAAGATAAACTAATAACAAAGTCTAGTTCTAAGAGCCAGACAGTCAAAAAACAATGGACCGTCTGCTGGGATTCTTTTGATGTTTAATTCAGATCGAACAATTACTGTAGTGCACCCCCTGCCTTCTCTTGACCTGCGAAGCTCTGTAAAGTAAATATATCCGGATGGTGTCGCCTCAATACGAGATGTAAATTTGTGTACATAAGTTACAATGCATTGTTTAAAGTTTTATGGTATGGTTATCTGTAATCCATTAGTTGATTATAATAAAAGTCAATGGCTGAATTCTTTTATATTTTGTCAGAGTGACAGGACAAAGCTTCTGCTATTACCTGGACTTATTATTGCATTCTTTGTGGGTTATTTTTTCTTGTCACAGATTCAACTTTGTAATTAATACTGAAGCACCAGCAGAGTATGGTATATGCCTGATTGTCTCTTTAATAAATATGTAAGATGACACAGATAATACAGAAAAGAACAGGTAAAGCTCTCCAATGTAGGCTAAAAATGTAAAGCAAACATTAAATACTAGACAACCACATAAATGATTTATTAGAATTAGTGTTCCCAATGAAACAGCAGATGACACATACCATTCCAAATTAAGTTTGCACAGAGAAAAAGACAGGCTTCAAAACATTGAATTAAAAATTAATATTTTCTTATTAAGAATGGTTAACATATTCAATACAAATAGTCAAAAGGACAAAGGTCACAAGTTCTAAAAGTTCTAAAGTTCTTTGTCCTTGACAATTAGGAAAAATTGCTCAAAAGAGAATGGTAAAATGTGGCATATTAAATAAAAAGTATTGCTTATACATAAAGCAAATTATTAAGAAATACATATACAAAACTGTAGGCCTCATTCCAACATAGCTGTTTAGAGTTTTAAACTTTCATTCCTATCTGTATGTTGTGTTCAAAACAAGGCTTCGTATAATCAAAAAGTCAATCTATTTAATTCAGTGTGCAGCACCCTCAGATAGATGCCTACATCTGCCCAGCTTTCCCTCCACATACTTTGACTGAGATGGGTGTTTTGTTCTGTGGATGAGGACAGGAGTTTTACCACCTACCATCCTGAGAAGGAACCCAGTAGTGCAGATAACTTGGCAGTGCCAAAGTGACAAAACTCTCCAGAAGCCGCTCAGAGCTGCCATAAACATGCAGACACAGATATATTCCTGAAGGACGACTCCTGGTGAAACATATTAATTCATCCATATTGTAGACTTTTCGATTAGAAAATGATATGCACTTACAGAAACTCAGAAGTTGAGCAGATTTAGATAATTTCAGATAAAATAATTAATAATAATTGTATTCATTTACTCATCTACCTGTAATTCCCAATTTAAGAACTTCTTGACTCTTATAGATCCCACCAAAGCAAGCCATATAGCACCGTTCCCAAGCAAAGATTGAATTTCAAATGAATTGACAGGCAGCACTTTCAAAATGTCGATATTGTTTATAGCAGATCTAATATGCAAAAAAGAAATTAAAATTTATATAAATTAAGTTTATAGGCAGTTTTTACACATGAGTACCAATAACCTCATGTTATGCCAAGCACATTAAATAAAATGTCAGCTCTGCACTCCTATCTCCCTAGTTTTACAAACATATGCAAGATATTACATGTGAAAGAAGTAAAGAACTAAAACAAAAAACTCAAAAGGCATATCAGTTTGGCACAATTTACAATATACCTTCAATGATCACTTTATTATATATACCTCTATATGACCAGACAGAACCCATTTTGCCTCCACAACAGCCTTAAATTCTTCCAAAGCTAAACTCAACAAGGTGTTGGAGACATTCAGTAAAGGAATTGAGTTAATAAAGATTTAATAGCAAGATGCAGATCTCATACTGGACTGAGATCCGATGACCTGCTGGCCATTGAAGTAACTGATGTCACTGTCATTTCATAGAACCAGTACCAGATAAGATGTGCATTATAACATGGTGCATTACCCTGCTGGGGAATTCATTTTAAATGAAAGAAGACTACAGCCCTAAAAGGATACACAAGGACAGCAACAAAGCTTAAGAAGGCTGTGGCATTCAAATGATGCTCAACTGGTACTGAGGCCTACTGAGTACCAAAAACACTCTTCAGACCATTACATTTACACCTGGAGCCTGTACTTTTGACACACGCCAGGAACAATGCATGGATTAATGTTGTTTACACGAAATTCTGACACTACTAACTCAAATCATTTATCAGATCAGGCGTAGCATCATTCTCGTGCACTTAGGTGATAGAAGAATGATGTGGTCTTCTGTTTCATCAAGCTCTGCTTGTGTGTTCAAAAGTGCCTTTCTGAACATCACAGTCTTAAAAGAGTGAGTCATCCTCCTTTGATGATTGACGCCATATCCACTGCATTACACCCAGGTCCTGGCACACCTGGAGGACTGAGACACATTCTTGCAGATACAATTTTCAGACTTTAGCTCTGCACTCAATACAATTATTATTCAGCATCAAAGCTGGACAAGCTTGCTCTTCGGGGCCTGGACACCCAATCAACAATTGAATATTAGACTTCCTGACGGACAAATCCCAAACAGTCCAAGTTGGAAATGCCATCCTTCTAAGTACTGGTGGCCCCAAGGCTGAGTCCTGAGTCCAGTACTGTTCACTGTGATGAACCATAACTGTTGTGCCATGGTACAGCGCAAACCACATCATTAGTTTTGCTATAAACACAACAGTGATAGGACTCATAACCTGTGATGACAAGATGGCTTACAGAGAGGATGTCAAACAACTTGTGGACTGATGTAAGAACACTTGTGGACTGATGTAAAAACCATAACCTGATCCTGAATGTCAATAAAACAAAGGAGATCACTGTTGATCACTGGGATGAACCATGCAACCTACCATTCCCTCTCAATCAACAGTTCCACTGTGGAGTCAGCCAGGAGCACAAAGTTTCTGGGAGGAAAGATAACAAGTGATCTCTCCTGGACCCAACACACCTCTTCTCTAGGTAAAACAGTACAGAAGCAACTGCATTTTTTGCAGAGCATAATAAAAGCTTGCCTACCCCTTCCATGTTCATCTCTTTCTATAGAAACAGCATAGAAAGTGTACTTGACCACTTATATCCCTGTCTGGTATGGTGGGACTGTACTGCCTCAGACTGGTATTCCCCACAAAGAGTGGGAAAAGAAGCTGATAAAATCATTCAGACATTTCTTCCCCCCAATTCAGGATGTATACAGCAAACATTGCAAAAGATGGCCACAAGAGACAACACTCACCTCAACAATAGACTGTTTGCCCTTCTTTCCTCTGGCAGGCGTTACCAAAATATATAAAAGGTGCAATACCAGATTTCGGAAAAGTTTCATCCCAGAAGCCTTTAGACTCTTAAACAATGATCAGTCTCATAACATAGTGGTAGTCTGCTAATATGGTGCCATATAAAAATTATCTGTGCAATATGTTAGTGATTCTCTATTGTTTAATCTTGCTATTCTAGTTGTTAATCATTTTTTTGTTATCTATTCTTCCACATAATTGGGCCAGGAAACATAATTTTGGTCTGCAGTGCACTGTGTAGTTTTGAAAAACAAAGTTAACCCTAGAATCTTGAACCTTAAATCTATGAAATATTACTTATAACCAGAATATTAGGAAAAATTCCTGGAACATGGCTTGATGAGAATCTGGAGACCTAATGATCTCTGTCCAAAAATGATGCAACAGACCACCATCCACCTACCAAATGCAAATCAGGTTGCAGACAGACAAAGGTAGGACAGAAAGACACACATGCTGTGTAAACAGCTAACAAACTATACAGAACATGATATATAAATATGTACAATGAAATGTGTACAAAAAAATTACATAGGAGATATACAGTAGTTGATAATATTAGTCCAAAGTATTAAGGATTAGTAAATGCTAGGGAAATACGTACAGTTAAAGAGCAGACTTTTAAATAAAACATCAATCAACTCACCAAACTGTTCTAGGATAGCAGATTTGGCTTCTGTTTTCCATGTGTACAAAAGATGAAAAGGAAGATAATTCAATGCTTTTATATGATTCCCTCAGTTTCTGTCTGCAATTTGCTTTTCAGTAACAGTACTTCCCATAAATTAAACAATACGGTATATGAAGACCTTTGAACACCAGCCCAGCCTTTTGCATACCTCTGTGGTAAACGAGAGTGTGAGTGTGCATTTTTTTCTTACTTTTTTCTTCTAGACCTGCTTACAGTCTTTTTAAAAAAGATAAACTTTATAACCTAAGCTTCGATCTACATCTTTATTAGGTCATATTTAGTACAGTATTTCAAAACACATTAACTAAGCTCCATACATATATGAATTTTTGTTAGGAAAGAATTAATTTACATGACTGACCCAAAACGTTTACTTGGCCACTAAAAGATATTTTATTTTTCTCCTTATACTACTACAATGTTGCTTTGATCTTGAGCTTTGATTTATTATTAATATTAAAAAATGTATTTTCATGAACAGCCATTACATTCACTAGTCCTAATAAAACCTATGCTTACAGATTATTTGATCTCACTATAAAACATGTTTTAAATTTAAAACATAAGAAGAAAGTTAAATACAATAAACATATGAAAATAAAACACTAACCATCATATTTTGTTTGAATAGATATTTATGTATCAGTTTTTAAATAGGCCTTCATTCATATCTACTTTTATATTTTAAATTTAGTTGCAATGAATAATATTTTTTGAAATCCCATTTATTATATAAATATTTAATTTTAATGGATTACCTTACGAGTACAATAGTTTCAATAAATTTTCTCTGTAGATTTGCAGTGCTAACCAGTTAGGTGACTCACTAAAGTACATACAATGTCAGTGGTGCGCACTGGTCCAATATACAGGTGCTAACATTCTAACATGTTAATCACCCTGTCAAATTATCTAATAAAGCTTTTAAGTGTGATTTCTTCTTGATTTTCGTTAGCATATTACTTCTGGATTTTTAATGGTTCTATCAATGCAGAGTATACTGTATTATTTGTAGAGACTATTTGTAAATGAAAACAATTCAAATTATTTTCCACTTTTTACATGACTGCTTGACATTCTCATATTAGTATATATGTTGCATTTTCATGAGCTTTACATGTGAATGATAGGTTACTTTAAAATTTATAATCCCAATTTTTCAAAAGGATTAGAATGATTTCTGGTAAAAATTGGTTAATGATAATAAGTTGTCTACTTATTGGCATGAAAATTCAACTGACCAAATTCCCAATGCGACTACAGTATTCCATAAGCCCCATTGATGCCAAGGCTGAAGATTCATTTTATCCTAACATACTCCTGTAAGAAGTGCTAGTAAGGCTGTTTATCTTGTATTTTTTAATAACTTCAGTAATGACACTGTTATTGTGGGCTGCATGAGGAGTGGGCAGGAGGAGGAGTACAGGAAGCTAATCAAAGACTTTGTTAAATGGTGTGACTCAAACCACTTACACCTGAACACCAGCAAAACCAAGGAACTGGTAGTGGATTTTAGGAGACCCAGGCCCCTCATGGACCCCGTGATTATCAGAGGTGACTGTCTGCAGAGGGTACAGACCTATAAATACCTGGGAGTGCAGCTGGATGATAAATTGGACTGGACTGCCAATACTGATGCTCTGTATAAGAAAGGTCAGAGCTGGCTATACTTTCTTCGAAGGTTGGTGTCCTTCAACATCTGCAATAAGATGCTGCAGATGTTCTACCAGACAGTTGTGGTGAGTGCCCTCTTCTATGCGGTGGTGTGCTGGGGAGGCAGCATAAAGAAGAAGGACATCTCATGCCTGGACAAACTTGTTAAGAAGGCAGGCTCTATTGTAGGAATAAAGCTGGACAGTTTAACATCTGTGGCAGAGCGACGGGCGCTAAGCAAACTGCTGTCAATCATGAAGAATCCACTGCATCCACTGAACAGGATCATCTCCAGACAGAGGAGCAGCTTCAGTGACAGACTGAGGAGATCGTTCCTCCCCTACACTATGCGACTCTTCAGTAAATGCTAACATTATTCAAAGTTATTGTCTGTTTTTACATGTATTTTTATTACTCTTTATTTAATATTGTTTTTTTGTTTTTGTATCAGATTATATGAATTTCCCCTTGGGATTAATAAAGCATCTATCTATCTATCTATCTGTCTATCTATCTATCACTTAAATGGACAAATTTTCAAGTCTTTTTTCATTTTCATTCTTTTGTTGGTGTCTTGTGATGGCTTTCACTGCACCTTGAAATTTGAAGTGTCAAGAATGATGAATTTTGTTATACTTTAGAAGCTATCCTCATTTGCCTGAGCCACGTTGTAGCACAAAGTTGCCAATAGTTTGGGATGGATACCTGCCTGATGTGCAACATCATCATTTGATGAACAAGTTATTTAAATATATAAAGCTTTTATATTATAAATATTTTTCAGTGCATATTAATTCAGTCAGTCAGTCAGTATCCAACCCGCTACATCCTAACACATGGTCACGGGGGTCTGCTGGAGCATATCCCAGCCAGCACAGGGCGCAAGGCAGGAAGAAATCCCCAGCAGGGCACACACACACACCAAGCACACACTAGGGACAATTTAGGATCGTCAATGCACCTAACCTGCATGTCTGGACTGTGGGAGGAAACCAGAGCACCCTGAGGAAACCCACGCAGACACGGGGAGAACGTGCAACCTCCACGCAGGAAGGGAAGCGAACCCGGGTCTCCTAACTGCGAGGCAGCAGCACTACCACTACCGCCCTATTAATTCAGTGTTAAGATTTTATTCTTTCAACACTTTGGGTTTTAATTTAATTGTGTTTGTGAAAAGTGTTATATGATATATTGCTTATGATAAAACCCTGTAAAAGTGATTGTGTGTTTCAGATTTTCATGTCTGTTCCTCAAAGTCAGCATACCCTAACACCAAAGAGAAGGGTAACTTTTTGCAGGCAATACTGCAGATCCATACCTTTAAAAAGTTTTCATTTTAGTTCATTAAATAGACACAGCTATAAAATAAAGTGCTGAGCTGATTATGAAAGGTTTTCTTAAATTTCCACCTCATAAGGTTTGTTGCATGTTAAAGTGAGCAGCCAAGTATTTGAACACAAGTCTAACTACTGCCCTGCAGTTCCACCTTCATATATTTCCCCTTGGAAAAAAGAGTCAACAGGTTTCTTCTTGGATTTTCATAGTATCCTGATTCACCCATCTGTTAATATATGCTGCATGAATCATCATCCAAATCAGAAAACTGCAAACATAAATTAAGTAATACATACCAATGAAATACTAAAACCAACAATTTCTGAACCACTCTCGTGGACTTTTTACAACTTTGTCATGCTCTCTGTAATTCTGAAAATACACTGTTGCTGCCAAATAAACTGCTCAAAAAAATTAAAGGAACACTTTGAAAACACATCAGATCTCAATGGGAAAAAGAAATCCTCCTGGATATCTATACTGATATAGACTGGGTAATGTGTTAGGAACGAAAGGATGCCACATCGTTTGATGGAAATGAAAATGATCAACCTACAGAGCCCTGAATTCAAAGATGCCCCAAAAATCAGAGTGAAAAAATTATGTGGCAGGCTAGTCCATTTTGCCAAAATTTAACTGCAGCAACTCAAAATTGTACGCAGCACTTTGTATGGCCCCTGTGTTCTTGTATACATGCCTGACAACATCGGTGCATGCTTCTAATGAGATGACAGATGGTGTTGTGGGGGATCTCCTCCCAGATCTGGACCAGGGCATCACTGAGCTCCTGGACAGTCTGAGGTGCAACCTGGTGGCATTGGATGGACCAAAACATAATGTCCCAGAGGTGTTCTATTGGATTTAGGTCAGGAAAGTGTGGTGGCCAGTCAATGGTATCAATTCCTTCATCCTCCAGGAACTGCCTGCATACTCTCACCACATGAGGCCAGGAATTGTCGTGCACCAGGAGCCACTGTACCAGCATAGGGTCTGACAATGGGTCCAAGGATTTCATCCTGATACCTAATGGCAGCCAAGGTGCCTTTGTCAAGTCTGTAGCGGTCTGTGTGACCCTCCATGGATATGCCTCCCCAGACAATCATTAACCCACCACCAAACTGCTCATGCTGAATGATGTTACAGGCAGCATAATGTTCTCCATGGCTTCTCCAGACCCTTTCACTTCTGTCACGTGCTCAGGGTGAACCTGCTCTCATCTGTAAAAAGCACAGGGCACCAGTGGTGCATCTGCCAATTCTGGTATTCTATGGCGAATGCCAATCGAGCTGCATGCTGCTGGGCAGTGAGCTCAGGGCCCATTAGAGGACATGGGGCCCTTGGGTCACCCTCATGAAGTCTTTCTGGTTGTTTGGTCAGAGACATTCACACCAGTGGCCTGCTGGAGGTCATTTTGTAAGGCTCTGGCAGTGCTCATCCTGTTCCTCCTTGCCCAAAGGAGCAGATACTGGTCCTGCTGATGAGTTATGGACCTTCTATGGCCCTCTCCAGCTCCTAGAGTAACTGCTTGTCTCCTAGAATCTCCTCCATGCCCTTGAGACTGTGCTGGGAGACACAGTAAACCTTCTGGCAATGTCATGTATGTGCCATTCAGGAGAAGTTGGACTACCTGTGCAACCTCTGTAGGGTCCAGGTATCGCCTCATGCTACCAGTAGTGACACTGACTGTAGCCAAATGCAAAACTAGTGAAGAAACAGTCAGAAAAGATGAGGAGGGAAAAATGTCAGTGGCCTCCACCTGTTAAACCATTCCTGTTTTGGGGGTCATCTCATTGTTGCCCCTCTAGTGCATCTGTTGTTAATTTCATTAACACCACAGCAGCTGAAACTGATTAACAACCCCCTCTGCTACTTAACTGACCAGATTAATATCCCATAAGTTTCATTGACTTTATGCTATACTCTGATTAAAAAGTGTTCCTTTAATTCTTTTGAGCAGTATATGTTTTCTTGCCAAAGACCATGTTTTTCTTTACCTCACTATAAGGGTTTTGACATTTACCTTCATAAGTAATCACCTATCACACTTGTAAGTGAAAATAAAAACATTTTCAAACCCTCCTACCCTAATTTAGAAGTGCAGGAAGCATAGCCCTGTTATAGCGAAGTCAAGGCAGCTACCAATCCTAGATAGGGTAAAGTCCATTACAGGGCCAACTCGTGCGCACATTTTCCATCATACATGACCCATCTAGAGTCACCAATTAACCTAAGCCACATGTGTTTGGGAGGAACATAGGAATACCTTAGAAAAAAAAAAATCTGCAGGATTCAAAACCAGGATGGTGGACCCATGAAATAGCAAGACGTAAAATAAAAAATAAAAATTGTTAATAAAATCCATAATCCATTCATTAAAAATCTTACAGCGGCCTGAGCCTTCAAACACAAGGCAGCCAATCCCAAACAGGAATAAAATAAAAAAGAAATTTCTCCAAACTTCTTTGAAATTTGCAGGAGCAGATCAAGAAGTATTAGCTAAGTTTACACTTACATTGTCATCTTATGGGTGCACTTCCACCATCTTCTACTGGATATGGCTGATGCAAGCTGCTTTGAAAGTAAAAATAAATCAGTTATTTTAAATTAAAAAAAATTAAAATTAATTAAATTAATTTAGAAAACCATGTCTTAATTAATTGACAAAAATGCTTTGCTTTATTTATTGATAACTCTGTCTATTGTCAACTGCTTTTAAGTATAACATTAGTTACCTGGTTTATTAATTAAACACTATTTTTACTCTAAGATACCTGACAGTGCCTTAAGACATTAGTTATGGTACTCACATATTAATCTGCAAAGCCTGCCTTAACCTCTTCTTCAGCACTGTCTCATCTCAAAGGCATCTCTTTTTTTTGGTAATCTGATAAATGTACCACAAAACTGAACATGTTTACTGCAAATTCAAAAAATGCCTTTAACTGAAAACAAATAATTCAATAAATAATCTCTCATTCACACAAATGTTACTTCACTGAAAAATGCAGGCTAAAAAAAGCTTAAATTGAAAGCAAATGTTAAATATGCTATCGGGAATTATGTGAATGGTTAAAAAGAAATGTTCTGAATAGGAGTGGACTAATAGCTACAGCCAGCAAGTGGAACAAATAATCAGTTTAGTTTACATGTGGAATGTCTGGTGAAGTGACTACTTCTCAACACTCATTATGATATGAAGTGCATGCTCAGAAGAACCAGTGTTCCTGCTTTGTACTCTGCAACATACAATAAACTATGCTACGCGCCCAGCCGCTCGCCACAGTGTCCCATTGCCAGCTGAGACCAATACGGGCCAGAGGCCCATCACACAAGAGCAGGTCTCCCATGACGGGGAGCCGACACACTCCATTCCAGGGTCCGGTCCTGTAAAACATAAGTTGGAACAAGGGGCGAAGACGTTGCCTTGACGCTGCCACTCGGTATCTAACTGTCTTGTACAGAGGCAACGCTCCTCCCTGGTACCCCAGCACTTGCAACTTCGGCCCCCCTTCCGAGACCTCTGTGTCCCCCGGGTTGGGCATCTGACGGGAATGATTGTACCCCAATCACCTCAGCTGACTTCGGGGCTTCCCTCTGCCACTGCAGAGGGCGGCCCTTCTCCAGACGTGAGCACCCTGCCTCACATCGTTTATCGGAGGAGCCGGCTCTCTTCCTCCAGTTCCTCCTCTTTTTCTAGGACGCCATGATGGTTTGGGTCTCTCTATTGGAAAGGAATAGTCCTTGTGCTGTCCCGGTAGAGTGACGTGAGACCGACGCTGGCTCGGGGCATAGGGTCCTTGGACACCAGGCACACATCAGCCAGTTTCCTGACTGCCCTCTCACTCTCTCCGCCCTCGGCCCTCACCGTCACATCCACTATTGGAGCACCAGCTATTTGAATCCAATCACCCATGTTGTAGTTCTTTTCGCTGAGGCCTCCATTTTCCTTTACGGTGCCGGTTTTACTCACCTGCACCGCCATACCACTCCGGCCAGAGAATCCAGCGTTGTGCTGTTCCGCTCACTGTCTCAGCATCTTCATCTTCCTCCAGCTCGCGCAGAGCTGCCAGCAAGCACAGTCTGTCAGCCGGCGGTAGACTTACCTGTTGATCAGCCTTACACACCGGCTGCGTGCTGTGGGTGCGTCTCCGTGGACCAATCTGGTCCTTCCCCAGCTCGGGATGGACATTCGTTGGTCCCACCTCTGACCAGTCATCGGCAGGCACACAACTCACAACATCCAATCCCTCGCCTGCCTCGGTGAGGGACTACTGGTTCTTGGCCATCTTCCCCCTTCAAGACCCTGATGCGGTGGCGAGCTTCCGGTCAGCCCCGCAGCTGTTGTGGCTTTCCGAACTGCAGCAGCTCCTCCTCCACAGCTCTTCCTGGTGGCGCCGCGCTGATGAAGCCCTGCGGATCCAGGCAGTCCCTGCCTGCAACACATAAACAAAGTCCGGCCCCCAGGGGCCAACTGCCGTTGGACAGGGAACTTAACTCCTGGATCTCGTCTGTCCGAGGAGATTTCCTCGGTGTGGCCTTGCTAGGCGCGATGCCATCCCAGGCATCCACAGTGGCGGCGCGCTCATGGGAGCCCGCTGCACTCCGGCTACGCCAGACGTTGTCTTCCCGCATCAGGTGGGGATGGCGTTTCTGTGAACCATTGGCGGTCTCTGGGGTGAATTGCTCTCGCAGGGTTATGTGCGAACTGCTCCCGCGCTGCGTGTGTGGGTTCTCTTGCTGTGCTGGACTGCCCCCAAAATTTTTTTTGTAGATGGGTCCCCGCCTTGAACCAGACAAAGAGTCCCATCTGTGATGCCAATGTGGGAAACAGCCCAGACACAGACAGGCAGACACCAATAGTTTACACCCAAATACACGTTTATTATACATAACTCCTATTTACAGGTGTCACGCACACAACTGAGTGCCCCTGCACCAATCACCCTTAAGTCCAGGCCTCTATCACAATGCCTTTCTCTCTTCCTGACCGCCTCCACTCCTCTTCTCCAGGCTTTGTCCTCTTCCACCTGACTCCAGCTATGGAATGGAGGGAGGCGGCCCCTTTTATGTTCACCTGGACGTGCTCCAGGTACCTCCCGATGAACTTTGGCTGGAATATCCTGGTGTGTCGGAAGTGCCAGCTGAGCACTCAGAAGCACTCCGTTGTGTCCCTGGTACTCCTTCCCCCAGCACCTCTGGGTGTAGCGGAAGTGCTGATGTCCAGGGCTTTTCAGACATCCGGGTGCCCCCTGGTGGTGACCACGGGCCAATATAGGGTTGAGCTTCCATTCTCTGTTCCCGTGATCCGCATACCAACCAGGGCGGCTGCCCTCTTGTGGTCCGGAGGAGGCGTAATCCCTCTTCCGGTCCTTCCGGGCATGTACCAGCTGGGTACCGCCCCCAGCCGCTCGCCACAACATGCAAAGAAAAATTGTACAACCATATGCTTTTTAGTTGTCTTAACATTCTATATACACTGTACATGCAGGCAAATTGAAACACAAATAATACTTACATAAAATGTGTAAAAACTGATTAAAGAGGCCATAAAGACAGGATATTGCTTCAATGATTTCCATGGTTTATGACCTTGATATTCTTTTAAGCAACCAAATTAAATACTTTAATTAATTAAACTCGAGAGATAATCACATTCCTGTCACTTCACAGTCAAATTCCCTGGATTGGTTGCTTACTCACTCCAATGATGGACACCAAGGGTTAAGCAACACTCACACCTCTTTTAAGATTGCACAGTTAATACAACAAGAACGCCCCCTGCCAAAACCTAACTTTGGGTAGCTAGTCATTACAATACTTATGGGAGAAACAGAACAGGGGCCTCTTGTATAACGCCGTGAGTAGAATTCACACTCTAACATGGCGTTAAAGGAAAGCGGAAATGTGCTTACGCACAAAAAAATCCAGATGCTTAAATCTGTGCGAATGCCAACTTCCATGTTCTTCCGCTACATAAATCCTGTCAGTGTGAAAAGTAACGCACATACACGCGCCTACTGTCCTGCCCCGTCTCCTCCCAGAATTACGCCTCCTTGAATATGCAAATCAATATAAACAGCCCTTAAGCTCTTGGCTTTGTTTTGTAGAAAATGAAGCCACAACTATAGTGGACCATGGACCACTAAACAAAGTATAAACAGTTATTACAGTATAGGCCAATTATAATGATTAATGAGGCTTGGAAATTTTGCTTTATAATGAGAAGCAACTTAGGTAAATGTCAAATAATCGGTCACACTTTAGAATAGGTATCCAGTATATGAGTCTTGAAATGTTAATCAATATTCATTGTTTTATATACAGGTAAAATTCCGTTACAACAACTATCTTTACAATGAAATTTTCATTACAACGAAGTATTTTTATGGTCCCGACAGTTTCCCCATATGACATAAGTCTATAGAAATCTCGTTACTACGAAATACATTCAACAGATACTTTCATTACAATGAAGTGCCCAAAA
Source organism: Polypterus senegalus (assembly GCF_016835505.1). Taxonomy (NCBI): domain Eukaryota; kingdom Metazoa; phylum Chordata; class Cladistia; order Polypteriformes; family Polypteridae; genus Polypterus; species Polypterus senegalus. The sequence goes on along the minus strand of NC_053156.1, from coordinate 175,690,654 downwards.
GACCATGAAATGCCTGAATGAATCCTCTACAGAGCAGTTAGTTCTGTGGTCACAGCTCAGTTGCACTCAACGATTCCTAAACAGAAACACTGTAAAAAGTTTTTCTTTCTTTTAACTTTGCTCGTACGGTTTTTCACTGTTTTTGTTTTCTGTGGTCTTCAGTGATACATTTTGCTTATTACTCGTCAACATTTGAAAAATATATATTGGAATTTAACCCATTGTCACCCTCATATAGAAATGACATGAAAAAACGACATCAGTTCATATTAGAAAAAAAAACTTTTAATTTTTGCAGCTCTCGATTGTGGCAAAAAGAAAAAATGATGTTGCCAGTGAATTCGGAATTTCACCATAGACACTGTCAACTTTCTTGAAAGACCGAGCAAAAAAAGAAGAAAAATCTTGGGTTGCAAACATATGCAAACTGCTGCATTTGAAGATGTTGCAAAAGCTGTTCTTATGTGGTTCAGTGATGCTCGTTCAAGAAACATTCCTATTAATGCAATACTCATTCAAGAAAATGTGAGGTTGCTAAACTCTCTTGGGACCTCCCCCAACTGGACAACACGCCGAAGAGCGTCCTGAAGTGCGATCACCGTGTCTGTGGAAAACTGTTTATCCATTGCCGGGGCAACAGCAGGTTCATAGCTCTGCTGTATCTCTCTGCCAAAGCAAACAGAAAAGATCTCAATGGAAGGAGACAAGGAAGATTGCAAATGCAGGGAACAGTATTACTTTGCCACTAACCTAGCCACCCCGCTGCCTGACTGCTGTGTCTGTGTATAGGAGACTGGTAGATCAATAAAGCTACAATAAATAACCCTGCTGTTCCTGTTTCAAGCTGAATAAAGCTGGTTTTGCTAAAGTACTGAGACTCAGACTCTTATTTTAGGGTGCAAGACAGGGACTTATAGTGCGACCATGATCTTTTAGGATTTGCTTCTTTGGCGGTTCGCTGTAGCGCTGTGAGCCTGCTGTTTCCCTGCCCCGGCAACGGACAAGCAATCTTCCACAGAAGCAGCAATTGCACTTCGGGACGCACTTCAGCGTGTCATCCTGTTGGGTGGTAGGTGGGTCCCAAAAGAGTTCAGAAACCTCACAATATGAAGAAGAAGAAAAGGATGATTTGGCATCTGATTGATAACTGTGCTGCCTACAACATGCTTCCACATTTAGATGTTTACGTTGAATTCCTCCCACCTTAATTGCACAGCAGTGCTTCAGCCATTGGATTAGGGCATCATTCATGTCCTGAAAGTGTATTATCGCGTGGAAATGGTGAGAAAAATTCTCGGCAGCATAACTTCTAAACAGGAGGAGATTAAAATTAACATGAAAGAAACTATTGAAATGATTGCAAATGCCTGGATACAAGTTAAAGAAAGCACTATAATACAAATACAGAATCTCATTACTACAAAATTTTCATTACAACAAAATATTTTTTCCCTTTGGCACTTTGTTGCAATGGAATTTTACCTGTAATTAAAAAAAAAACTTATAGCAAGTTTTATAACAAGACGTCTGTCAATACCTTCTTATAATGGATATCTAAAGTGTTACCAAAGAATCCTTAAGAAGTTTATATTGTGGAATATATAAAACAGTGCCAGAAGGAAAAAAATAGAACATTAAGCTAGAAAAAGCATGATTACTTAGCAATTTCCTCCATACCTTCCAAGTAGGTAGGTACACAAAAATCTGTAATTTATTTTTTCTGATTTAATCAATATATTAGTGCCTCTTAAATATTGCTTTCTTTCAAACTGTAAAATTAATAGAACAGGGCACTCAGTTTAGTCCTTGTTTCTGCAGTATATTGGTGTTAATGGAAAAGTGACAAAAGCAGTTCTAATCTATAAATAAAAAGGATATGTGCTAAAATATTCAAAAATAAAAAAACAACATTCAGTTCTATTACCACATATTAATATTTTCATCTCAAATCAGAACAGCCTGAGCATACAACATCTCTCCTGGACGCTCCACATATCACCCGATAAACAAAGCCATCTAAAAATCTATATTACTTGAAGGGTTAGAAGCATTCTGGATAGTCTGGCTCAGTGACTGCAACAATGAGTGGTAGAGATATTACAATAAAGTGGCTCTAAGTACATGTACTACATACAAAAAAAGCACATTTCACTGGAACTGGGGGAATGAGTGACACATTAAGAGTTTAGAGTATAACAGGCTAACAAAATAATAAAAGGCTCATTTCAATGTATAAAATAAACTAAAACAATCTACTACAATGCTTGTTGCCACTATTCGCCTCTACCTCTTTCCTAACCCAACAGACAATATACCTTTTGTGGTGTATGGCCGGCCGTTTATCCAGGCCAATACCCCCAAGCCGCCAGCTGGAGCCCTCCCTGCAATATGGAGGTGCCCCGAAGACCAGCAGGGCATCATGGACATTGCAGTTTTTATACGCAGCCCTGCTGGATGCCGTGGGAGCCACTAAGAGACGCTGCAGGGAGGAACAACGGGTATTTTCCCTACACCCCCGGAAGCAAACATGGACAAGGGGAATGACGTGCTTCCAGGGTGAAGAAAAGAACTTTTACCTGACCCAGAAGTGATACAGGATCACATGGACTGGGGATTGGGAAAACTTCCGGGTCAGGGTATATAAAAGGTCTGTGGGAGCTCCCAGACGGCGAGCTGAGCTGGGTGGAAGGGTGGCAACGCGTCTGGGGGTGGAGGATTGTATTATTGTGATTATTATTGGTTTGTGTATGAGTATAGTGGAGGAGAGGGTGCTTTGTGCATCGTGGCAATTTAATAAAGTCAACTTGTGGACTTTTACCTGGTGTTTGGAGTCGTGGACAAGGGTTCAAGGGAGTGATAGCGCCCCCTATCTGTCACACTTTATACAATATGTAAGGTACAGTAAGACTTATCATAACATAAATGGGGACAGAAGGTTACTCTAACAAAGCATAATGCTAAATGTCATCATGCTCCTAAACAGAAAACAAATAGAAGTAAATTCCACAGTGAAACCATTGTGCTGCCTGTCATATATTTGGTCATCAAGAACCCTGAATTTCCCACTAAAGGAGTCTCTTTACTGTATCCACAAGTAATAAGAATTAGGGCTTATACAATCCCATGCACACTTGCCCCTAAAATTTTAAAGCAGGTGGCAAAACCTGCAGTAATGGTATCCAAAACGAAAAGCAAGGTATTCATAACAGACAGTAATTCCTCCATACATCCAGAAATGCTGATACTTTTATAAAGGCATCACACAACCCCATACCTATCAACACTACAGATTTTTCTTTCCACAACTGCAGGCTCCTAAGTCCCCAAACCGGCCTTATTTTTTTGAACTAGAATGACCACATCTCATCTAAGTGTATCACATTCTGCATGTAGGAAGCACTAGGAATTGAAAGAAAATGTACAGGAAAGAGAAAAATAGAGAGGGTTGGTCCATAAAAGTCATGGAAATGACCTCATCTATGTTAAAAAATATATTTACAGCAGATAAAAAGGTAAAAGACTATATACTAGATATCAAAGTGAATATACTCTCAGTGAGCAAATTATACAGCTATATCTGTTATCCATGCAATTATCTAATTTGTGAATCATAAGCTTTGCAAGGTATAAAATTATGCAGATATAGGGAAGAAGCTTCAGTTAATGTTCACATGCAATACCAGAATGGGGAAAAAATGTGATATCAGTGTTTTGAACCATAGCATGATTGTTGGTGATCTTCTGGGATTTTCACAAACAACATTCTGTTAGAGTTTACTCAGAATGGGGTAAAAAACAAAAACAAAATTTTATTGAGTAACAGTTCTGCCGGTGAAAATGCCTTGTTGATGAAAGAGGTCAAAGGAGAATGGCCACATTAGTTCTAGTTCACAAAAGGGGTACAGTAATTCAGATCTGTAAAACTGTGGTGAGCAGAAAAACATCTAAGAATGCACAACACTGAACGTTCAGGCAAATGGGCTACAACAACAGAAGACCATGCTGACTTCCACTCCTGTCAGCCAAGAACAGAAAGCTCAGGCTACAGTGGGCACAGGCTCACCAACACCAGACAGCTGAAGTCTGGAAAAACGTAACTTGGTCCAAGAAACCTCAAAATTTGCTGAGACACATGATGATGGGGCAGAATTTCACCAACAGCATGTATCCACGAACCCAACCTGCTTTGTGTCAACAGTTCAGGGTGGTGGTCCTAGTGTAGTGGTTTGGGGAATGTTTTCTCTGCACAGTTTCGGCCTATTAGTACCAAGCAATCAATAATTTTTTAAATTTATGATGTCATTGAGTATTGTTATTGTCTAGGTGCTTCCCTGGAAGACCACAAATTACTCATCTTCTAATGGCTACTTCTAGCATGATAATGTGCCATGTCACAAAGCAAAAGTCATCTCATGTTGGTTTTATGAAGCTGATAATGAGTTCAGTGTTCTTCAGTGGTCTTCTTAGTCACTGAATCTGAATCTAAAAGAACACCTGTGGGTTGTGTTAGAACAGGAGATTTGCAACATGAATGTGCAGCTGACAAATCTGCCGACACTGTTTTAAAAACCATGCAAATATGGAAGGAAATTTCAAAGGAATGTTTCCAACATCTTGTGGAATTCATGTCACAAAGAACTGATACTGTTTTGAGAGCAAAAGGAGGCCCTACCCAGTATTAGTATAGTGTTACTAATAATTTGCCCAGTGAGTGTTAATTCTGAGAATACAAGTATTTGGATTAGTACTAGTCCACAAATTTTACAGCGTTATAATCTCAATGCATATCTGAGCAAACCCAAACCCAATGGGTCTTAAATTAAATATTTTGCTGATGTCTGAGTGCTCAGGAAGGGTGTGTTACTTTAGTGCTCAAAAACACTAGTGCCAGGCTTTTTAATTACAAATTCGGTAGGGCCACATTTTCAAACCAAGAAATTTAGCTGGGTCAGACATTTTCAGTGGCCAGTAAGCAGCAGGTAATGACAAATTTTGAATCAAAACAAATGAATGCATTTAAAAACCAGTAATGTTTATTCATTGTTTCCTGTTTAAATCTGGTCACACCTGATATAGGCACATCAAAAAAATGTATAAAAAAAAAAAAACAACAAAAAAGCTTTAACTGAACAGAATCTGAGGTAGTAGCAAAACTTTTTTTCCACTTTTGAAATAAAAAAATGAACATTTTAGTCATATGACCTGGGCACATCTAAAAGTGCATAAAAATAAAAAAGTGCACAGTATTAGTGATAACATTTGTTTCCCTTTTGAAATACTAGGGCGCTTGGCCCCCTGCTCGCTTCGCTCGCCCACATCCTCCCCCAAACCCCCCATCCAACAGGGCATGCTTCACATCTCTGCCGCTCGCGATGTGAAGGGGGGGGGCTGAACGCATGCTAAGGAGATACGGTCGGATCGGCTGCTGGCTTGCTGCTGCTGATGCTGTTGCCGAGCTGTGTGTTCTGCTTGGTTACAATCTCACGAAACATTTTCCCACGCGCGCCTCTAAGTCTGGCATAATTTTCGCCGTGACTCCCTTGTAATGAGCGTGGGATATAAACTGCCCTTTATGTGGCTCAGTGATATGCAAGGGGCAGCCTGTATCGATATATATGTTAACGGCACATATGCTCGACAATCAGAAAAATGGCCGTTTGCACCTGTTACAATATAATTAGTTTAAAGTTTCAATGATTTCATTCACAACTGGCGAACTAAGTAGAAATGATAATCGCCAAAGCCTACTTTTGGTCGCATTTGCGACCATTTTAGTTGTAGTCTGGAGCCCTTGTGGGACCACTCGGAGGTTGCTTTTGGGTTGTAAGTGGCCTGCGGGCAGCCATTTGAATAGGCCTGCACTAATGTAATGTTTACTTGTCCTTTAGTTCTTGCATATGCGTGTTTAAATTCAGACCCATTTAAACCAGCAAGGAACAAATTGTCAGGCTTGACTCAAGCATCTTTGTAACTTCATATACCTACCAAACGTACAGCTCAATATTTCTTGGTTATAGAGTCTTCTCTCCAAATTGAAGAAGATTGATTATTGGCATCTTTTTCACTTTTAAAGCCATTATGATGTAGGGTGCTAAATCCTAAGGCAACAAAAAATATATAAATTATTAGCACTGCACATGAAGCATAAAAAAGTATACATTCAGCAATTACAAAGTTGTTTATTATTATTTCTGGGTTGATTCCATAAAAAGTAAGGCACATAAATATTTCCCAGAATATTAAAAATGTTGGAAAATTCTGCATTCCTACATTCATCTGTTTCTAGAGCATCTGTTTCTACACACAAAATTGAAAGCAATCATACCTTATTTTAGAATTACCTAACCCTGGCTGAAATAGTTGTTAATTGCCTTCCAGAATCACAATAATTGATACCAAGATAGTTTTGCGTGGCCAGTTAACCTGGTATGATGTGAAAGCAAACTGAACTTTCAGAAAAAAAGCGTATTCAGAAGGAAACATTCAAATTTCACACAGACAAATAAGCAGGTTATGAATCAAACTGTGTCCCTGGAGATAAGAGACATCAAGGCAAAGCACTATGCAGGTGCACAATTTTACTAATGTCTTACTTTTACTGTATGTAAATTCCAGTTTAATGTACATAACATAGCACTGTCTGTTTATGTGGCTGTTGTTCCTCCAGATCTCAGGTTAGTGACTTTAAATTTCCCCCATCAGTATGGGTAGGTTTTAGCTGTGTTTGAGTAACCTGGATTGATGTCTCAGCCAGGTGGCATTTCCACTTCGGTGCCAGGATAGAGTCTGACTCACTCCAAACCTGAGTTGGGTAAGAAAAGTGAATGCATTTGTTATCAGTTTATTCAAAACTTAAAAGTCTTAGGTATTATTAAGGTAATGTAAAAGATAAAAAAGATAAATAGAAAATGCTGAAAAATGTATCATAAAATGTTGGTTTATGGGGGATGATTACTCCTGGTTATTTGAAAATTATGGAATGGAAATAGGCCCCGCATTACCAGTTTTGATTACAAGTAACTGCTAACAAATAAGTGGTAAACACTGGGTCCGTTTTTGATTATACATTTACATGCAATACCTTCAGTAATACTAGGTGTCAAAGACATAACAAAATTTTAAAAAAATTATTACAGTGCATCCCTACAGAAAAGAGCCTTGAAGGGATCTTCCCATACAAACAGTCCAAATGCAAAATGAAAAACTCAGTTCTTTTCTTTTTTTAAATTAAATTAATACCCTGGCTGATCCCATAATTGCACTACTTCTGCACACTGTGCTTTGAAAATTGCCATTTAGTGTGTTTTGGTCTAAATTGTTATGAGATGGGTTGTAATAAGTGTAAATTGCCTAAAAAATTCTGAAGAGAAAGTTGTGATTGACTGAACTTTTTAAGTTGCTGAATGAAAAGGACCAATGGGATAAATATGGTCATTGTGAGAAAACAGAAGGCTTTTTCCTTACAGTTGTAGCTTTTCAAAAAAGGAGGTTACAAAAGAGCTGAAAAAGATAAAAGACTGGTAAAGCAGTGGGGCCATATGGAGTGGTGTTCGGAAATAATGGTGTTGGCAGAGGTCCCAGAGTTGAATGGTTGACAGCACTGTGCAACATGACTGTGTGTGAAGGGAACATTTCCAAAAATTAAAAAGAAATATATTAATTCTAGTATACAAGGGAATAAAGGGGTCCATTGGAGCGAGGGTCATATAGAGTGACCAGGCTTTTGGAGGAGGTAATAACATTGGTTGAGTGAGTGCTAGAGGGAAAAAAAGCGTAAAGTGAAAGTTAGTGAAATACATTATTGTTTCATGCTTGGGAAAGGAGCAACATGTTGTAAAGAAAATTCAGGAAAAGCCTGAAAAAAATAACTGCAATAACTACATTTATATTGCACTTTTCTCGCTATTCAAAGAACTTAGACAGAGTGGAACCACATCAACCACAACCAATGTGTAACACTCACTTGGATGATGCCATGGCAGCCATTATTATGCTAGAATGCTCACCATATATTAGCTATTAGGTGGTAAGGAAGTGAGAGAGATAACCAATTAGAGACAGAATAACTAGGCTGTGGTGGGCAAGTTAACCAGGACAATGGGATAAACCCTACTCTTTTTGAAAGATGATCGATGATCTTTAATGATCACAAAGTGTCAGGACCTCGGCTGAACATCTCATCCGAAGGACCGTGTCATATTCACAGAACAATGTCCCCATCCCCGGCTCTAACTTCTAGGAGTCTCTCTGGCATTCTGATGAAGGAGGAACATGAAATGAAGCTAAGAAGAACATGTTTAAATGATCATAAGGATGTGGGGTATGTCCAGAGAACCTGGAGAAAATGAATTTGAATATGAGGTTAACTGGAAAAATTCACACAGATGAAAACCTGATCCAAGAATTGAAACCATTCCTCTGCAGATATGAACCAGCTATGCAAATTATGGAAAGGCAATCATTTTTATAAAATGCCCAAATGGATCAAACTTTTATAAAACTATATAATGTATAAAATTGTGTAATGAGGAAATAAACAAATGAGTGATACTGCAGGAAAGTCAATTCTGCACAACTGGCTAAAACTGCTAATTTTACATTTCAAGCATTTTACACAGGGAGCAGGAAGTTGCTGTCTGTAAAGTGAAAATAAGCAATCTAATACTCAAAGGATCTTAAAATGAGCTTTGCCTACATGTGTCACTTAATTTTCTCATTCACAAATCATAATCATAATCCTAATCCTGTCACAGGATATTAAAAATGCTTGTACATGACTCACAGTACACAGTACTTCTTTGAAGTACTTAATTGGAGCAGTTAAATGTGATCTCTTCAAAACAATACCTATAAACTTTTAAATTTCAGACTCCAATTTATTGTCGCAGGGGGGCAGAGAATATTCTGGATGCACAGGGTGCAAAGTGAAAAAAAGAACCCTAGATCAATCAGTAGTCCATTGTAGGGCACATTGGTGCACACACACACACACTCATTCAATACAGGTCCAATTTACAGTTGCCAATCATGCTATCCTGCACATCTTTGGGATGTGGGAAATAAACCCACAATGACAAAAGAAGAAAGGGCCAAGAGAGTGCCCAAATTAGAATTTTAAACTTAGAACTTTCAAGGTGTGAGGCAGTAACACTAACCAGTGTGCTACAGTGCACACTGGAAAGGTGTTTTAACATGCTAAAAATGAGTTTAAAAAATCATTCTTTGTCACAGTATTGCACTTAAGATTTAAATTATCTTACTAAAATACTTCCCGCATTTCATTTACTAATTATACCAAAATGAAAATAACATGGTAAAAGGGTCTGTTTTTGTTCATACTCAAGAAGAAGGCAGTCATTGCAGGACAAGGAGATTTCCTACAGATAATAAAATACCTCAAGTCAATGTATTAATGGAAAAATAAAATTATTGTAGATTATGATCACACTGATTCACTACTGGCCATTTTCAATGTTGTCAGTTAACATATACTTCTTTGGAATATAGGAGGAAACCAGAGTACCTAGAGCAAAAACTACCTCAACATGGGATGAACATACAAGCTCCACACAAACGGTGAAAAGGCCAGAATTCTCTTTGGGCTCTAGGAACAGTGAGGCTACAGTATTAGCCATTTCTACACCACCCCACAAAAAAGTTAAAAAGTGAACCATCTTTCATTTAATCTTTTGTGGAGCTCCACTGGTAATAACCAGCCATGTTGAACCATTATATTTTTGCAAAAATTCAGACACCTTAAAAGCTTGATAGGTAGATAACATTGGCACAGTAGGTACATATGCTGGGGAACACTACTAATAACAGTTATATTGGATTTAATCCTTCTACACAACTCACAGTCATAGCGTGCAAATGCATGTAGAGGAAAAAGATGAAACCTGCTCCTCAGAAAAGGCTTAGTGATGAAATCCATGAATCTAGTCCTTATAGAAGAGAAGCTATCTAAGCTGCTGCCATTTTTTTAACACCAATTCTTCTTTTCATTTTCCTCAGTAGATCTGGAAAGCCTCTTTTAAAGTTTTCACTGTGATAAAACATAAACTTAAAAAGAACAAGCATGATTTTAGCAAATGACAATCAAATTTAGAATATATGTAAAACTATATATAAGTAAAATTACATTAAATTACATTTCCTGGCCAGGATAGTATAAAGTCTTCACATTTAGTGTGTTTAGAGACAAAAGATATGAGGGTTTCCTGAAAGTGCATCATTGGACTTCCTGTTAACGTGTATTTTTTTATTTTCCAATGAAGGGTTCTGGGCAAACGAAAATACAATCCTCCACTTCAATTAGTATTTACTGCCATGCTGCTAACCCCTTTTCCTGGGCATAATGACTTTATTGAAAAACAGAGCAAACAGTCAAAAATCCAATAAATCAAAATAGCAAAGCACAGCAAAAAAGACACATTTACCAAACAACTAGTGCAATCAAAATGAACTGCCTCCAGTTAATCCAAAATGCCGCTGCAAGAATTATTACAAGAACAAGAAAATATGAACACATAACCTGGGCTATACAAAAATAAACTGTATTGTATTGTATTGTATTGTATTTCTCACCTTCCTCTCCAAGGCTGTTTCGGTTTGTTGACTTAGACGGGTTTGTCTGAAGCCATAGAGCTGCAATTGACGCTGGAAACTCTTCAGACTACTCCAGCCAAACATGTCCACGGGCGCCTTTCTTTCTGCGATTTCGTTTTTGATGAGTTCTTTGTTAATCACTACACAATTACCAGTTGGATCCCAAGTCACTGATTGGAATTTGCCGCTCTCTACCACTTTCCACAGCTTTTGTGGAAAAGGTAGTGACGCATTGTCTGAATGCGTTTTTTTTGGAGAAAATAAGACACGGGGTTGCTTGCAAGATGTATGATCAGCAAGAGCCGGATAGCCTTCAGGGACCTTCACCCGATACGGTGCATCCCCGCCTGCTGGCGAAGCTTGTTGCACCTTTAGTTTTCTTTTATTGTACACCGGAGATGCAAGAGTCTGTATTTTCTCCATAGCAAATTGTTTCAACTCACTGATGTCCCGCGAATAATAATTAAATGTCAAAAAACGACGTCCCACAGTTATCCGGGCCTTGACTACATCAGGTGAACCACGAGACTCAACTGATGACGAAAACCCCAGTTCTGACGTTACAATTGTCTTCGTGTCCCTAAATGGAAACTGTAAATCATATTTACATAATCACGCCCCTTTAATCAAGAACAGGTTTATGTCATTTTGACGCCATATGCTTTTGTCGCGTTTTAAAATTTAGGTTGAGTTTGCAGCGTCAAACAGTCATACCAAGTCAATTATATTAATTTTCCAATAATGCCAGCTATCATTTGTATTTAACCCTGCGGATGTTATGATATTAATATCATTTGACGTCACGCGATGACTTCAGGTTTTATAAAACTAGGAAGGCTGTACAGCAGGGCGGGTCTCTGTAGACTTCTTTGAATTTGTGCTTTGCATGAGTTTGTAAGATCTCGACCTTTATGGCATATGAGGGAGGGAGTGGAACACGGATGTTTTTTAGTATTGCTGTCATCGCGTTAATAGATTTGGACTGTGAATACTGTGCTGTTAATTATATTGCGCTTTCAACTTCTCCAAAACAAAAAGCAAAAGAAAAGAAGGTGAACGCACCACAGACATACAGTGTCCATTTTAGGACATCCTCCTCCCTCCGAGAAAACTCCATCATTCCTACTACTTCCGACAAAATATTCCTCCTCCCTGCGAGGAATCCCCCGTCACCCCTCCTCCCTCCTTCCACCTCCGTACGCTCTTAGTTCTCCAATGTCAGTTTTCCGTCATCCACCCTCCTATCTCCGTCATCCGCCTTCAGCTCTCCGTCAACCCCGACACTCCCCCCGCCCCCCGCACATCACGGCATTTTCGTTAATGAAGTGATGTAATACTTCAGCTCCACCTTCTTCACAAGTTCATTTACCGAATCATTTGTCAATTATATTTACAGTAAGAATTTACAGCACGACTCAAACGTCGGAACGAAGGTAAATGATGTTGTTGAGTGTCTTTTAATACTGTGTAAACATACATATTAACACGTGTGCATTAAAACGTGTGCATTTACGAGGTGATTTCCCGGGCTTAAAGGCGCATCTATTACTAAAAAGTTAAACGCAAACTTGTTTCATTCTGAAAGGCACAAACCACGTCGGATTTCAGCCGTTAAATGCGCGAAAATTTCGGTACAAGACATAAATAAGCGCAACATATTATTAGTTGTATTGTATACTTACAATACATATAGAAATGTGTTAATCGTTAACTAATAGTATGGGATGGTGTTTTTCGACTCAGCTACATATGCCGATAGAGGCCAGAACTGCTTTGGAAAAATACGAACGCCTTAAGGCCGATCTGCAAGAAGGTAGCGCAGCGCCTTGATTGAAACGACTCCATGTCTTGGTGGGTTTGCATCGCTTGTTGTCAATATCTTTACACCTATTTTAAGGCTTATTGACTGAAAGGGGCTTTCATGAAAAAAGTTAGGGCTTTGCTACAGGATACACCCTCCACAAGGCAAGGAAGTAAAAATAAAGGTACTGTATATATTTCTGTTTTATTTAAACCTTTTAAGTTTGAATGGGGGGCGGCACGGTGGTGCAGTGAAAGGTGCCAGTTAGGAGACCCGGGTTCGCTTCCCTGCGTGGAGTTTGCATTTTCTCCCCGTGTCTGCGTGGGTTTCTTCCGGTACTCGGTTTCCTCGCACAGTCCAAAGACATACAGGTTAGGTGCATTGGCGATTCTAAATTGTCCCTGGTGTGTGGGTGTAGTGCCCTGCGCTGGGCTGGCACCTTGCGCGGGGTTTGTTTCCTGCCTTGCGCCCTGTGTTTGCTGGGATTGGCTCCTGTATTTAGGATATAGCGGGTTGAATAATGGATGGTTGGAAGTTTTTATGCATAACCCCATTTGGCCGTTTTAGTTTTTTTTTCTTTCTTCAGTAATATTTCAGCAAACCCGGAGCTTGTCAGTTCAAATCCTGGTACTGACACCACTGTGTGACCCTGAGGAAGTCACTTCACCTACCTATGCTGCAAAAAACAAAAGCAATGCAATGAATTGTACCTCAGATGTTGCAAGTTGCTAGGATAAAGGCATAAGTCAAATAAATAAATATGTATTATACCCATAGGAACATTTATTTTCAGTTAAGTCATCTGCAGCAAACCTTTATAAATGAGGGTTTCTCCTTTTTAGATAGTGCAAACTGTTTTCTCTTGGAGAGCTTTTTTCATTTCATTGAAAATTAAAGCAGCAACTGCCAAAATATGTAGCTTTCTTATTAATTTTTCAACATTGTGTAAAATAACTGCATATAGTAATATAAAAGGTTTAAATACTGGTTATCCTTTAACACTAAAATATTACTAAAGAGATACAAAAAAAGTAAATTGCATATGTTGTTTTTCTTTAGGGAGATTAAATAGTCTACTACTGAAGAAAGAAAAAAAACAAAAACGGCCAAATGAGGCTATGCATACGAACTTAAAAGGTTTAAATAAAACAGAAATATACACCTTTATTTTTACTTCCTTGACTTGTGGAGGGTGTATTCTGTAGCAAAGCCTTAACTTTTTTCATGAAAGCCGCTTTCAGTCAATAAGCCTTAAAAACAGGTATAAAGATATTGACAACAAGCAACGCAAACCCACCAAGACATGGAATCGTTTCAATCAAGGCGCTGCGCTATACCTTCTTCCAGATCGGCCTTAAGGCGTTCGTATTTTTCCAAAGCAGTTCTGGTCTCCATCGGCATCTGTAGCTGAGTCAAAAAACACCATCCCATACTATTCGTTAACGATTAACACGTTTCTATATGTATTGTCTAATAATATGTTGCGCTTATTTATGTCTTGTACCGAAATTTTCGCGCATTTAACGGCTGAAATCCGACGTGGTTTGTGCCCTTCAGAATGAAAAAAGTTTGCGTTTAACTTTTTAATAAAAGGTGAGCTTTTAAGCCTGATAAATCACCCCATAAATGCACACGTTTTAATACACACGTGTTAATATGTATGCTTACACAGTATTAAAAGTCACTTAACATCATTTACCTTCGTTCCCGTGTTTGAGTCGTGCTGTAAATTCTTACTGTAAATATAACTGACAAATAATTCGGCGAACGAACTTGTGAAAAAGGTGGAGCTGGAGTATTACGTCACTTCATTAACGAAAATGCCGTGGCGGGGGGCGGGTGTGTTGTGGGGGTTGACGGAGAGCTGAAGGCGGATGACGGAGATAGGAGGGTGGATGACGGAGAACGGACATCGGAGAACTGAGAGCGGACGGTGGTGGAAGGAGGGAGGAGGGGTGACGGGGGATTCCTCGCAGGGAGGAGAAATATTTTGTTGAAGGTAGTAGGAATGATGGAGTTTTCTCTGAGAGAGGAGGATGTCCTAACTCCGTCTCCAAGAACACTGAACTTTCTTGAAGTCAATCCAGACAAAATGACTAAACGACTGGTTTATTTCGGAGTGCGCAAACCTAATGCTGAGCATATCCTGTGCGATTTTTAGAAATCGTGGGCAAACGACTGCAAACACTGCATAATTATAGTCGCCAGTCAAACTGTAAGAACACGGTCTGTCCGATTGATAGGCCAAGACGTGAGTGTTCACTGAACTGAACACTGTTCAGAAGGGTTGAACGGCCCAGACAGACAGTTTTACCGACTCAGGAATAAAACACACACACATACATACATAAACACAATGGTCACAGGCTTCTCAAAATGTCAACAAAGAAAAGAGATGCGCTTCTGACTATTGTCGTTCTGTGTTCTAAAAGTACAAAGAAAAGAAAAGGTAAGTCGATAAGCGGGCGGTTGAGGCGCAGATTATCTGGTCTGTCTATTTTACAAAGAATTAGATATACACAGTTTATCTAATTTACCGTTGTCTGTGTTTATTTCTTATTATTTCAGTAAAGGGTTTATTTCTTATTATTTCAATAAAGGTTTCCTAATTGTGTGTGTGTTGCTATATGTTAGTAATATTTTGAAATCAAAATGCGAAAATGAGCGTGACAACGGCAATACCTAATGTACAAAATTGTGTGATCGAAGTACAATTAAATTTTTATAGCGACATCAGAAATCGAGCCGTGAGATTGCTCACACCACAAGACACCCATTCTTGACATGACGTAAATTCTCCTGATCTTACGACAGCCCAATTGTTCAATGCGATCGGGCATCGCCGCACTTCTTGCACTGCAGGCAAAACGACGACAGAGGAAGCAGAAAATCAGTCGGCGACTGCTAATCGGGTTTAAAAATGGTACCAAAACCGCTCAGTTTATGCCCGGCATTATATTCTTTATTTTACGATTGAATCGTTGAGGTTATGAATAAGGTTTTGTAAAATAAATGCCTACAACATCCGCTGTGTAAGTAACTGTGAATTACTTCACATATAAGTAGAAAGTAAAGTTCAAAACTTGGGTCAACTTCACCTTCCTTTTTTGTTCGTTTGTATATTGCATTGAATGTTGATGAATTCAAATAAAATAATTAAAGAAAAATGTAAGCTCTAAACCGTTGTCTTCCTTTACAAAAAATAAACTTAAGAAAACTCAAGGCTGTGTCTTGGTAGACACATAAATATTAACATACAATTATACAATTCAGGAAATTCTAAATTGGATTTTTCTGTGAGTACAAGTGCAGTTTTATTGTTACTGATTATAACATTATACTATAGGCATACTTGATCTTGGAAGTGCTATTTTTACATGCCTTAGTTCATTCATACCAAATAGTTTTAAGTACATTCTTAAAAATATTTTTTTAATGGCATTGTTTTTTGTTGTATGGTTCCTCAATGAACAATTGCTTCACAAAGAACCATTGTATTTTGGGAAGAGTTCTTTGTGTATGAAGTTATTTCTTTGGGCTATGAAAAATTTCCTAATGTGATAGGCAAGTGGTTAAGGTTTTGGAAGCAGTGGATTCAAATCCCACTTCTGGCACTGTATGACCATGAACAAATCACTTCATCTTCCTGTGTTTCAAATTTAAAGAAAAAAAGAAAAATGTAGCTAATTTTATCTCACAAATAGTGTAGGTGTCAGCCAAATAATAAGTAATGATAATATTATGAAATCTTTAAAACATTTGTACTCCCTCTGTGATGTTCTCATTTTAAAATCTTGGGCCTATTTCTGCTTTACAAATCATGTATTTATTTAAGGATCCTGTTATGGATCTAAAGGTTCTATTTGGAACCTTCATGTGAATGGTTCTTTTGGGAAGCAAAAATGGTTCCTTACCCATGGGAAGGTGCAGAGTGTAGGTGCAGAGCCCTGTTGGCAATACACCCTAATTCTTGTCTATAGTTTCATATGGTGAACCTCAGCCTTTGGAGGACAGAGCAGTTGTTTTTCTCCTTATACATTACAATTAAGGGTGGTCATTTGAATGGATAAATATTAATTTGTATGCTTGTGATTTGGTAGTATTTAATAATCCAAGTAATTTTGCCTTATTTTTAACTGTTTTAGTAACATATAGGACTGATGTGGACTTCAGTCATTTGGCTGTCTAGCAAATTGTTTAACATGTAATTCAAAATCTGTTTCCTTAATGATTATAACTATAGGATATACTTTGATGAAAGTTAATTAGAATAGTTCACATTTGCTGTGCTTTAGGTTTAACTGAAAGAATTTCAATCTTTAAATACGATGACAGTCAGAAAGTCTTTCTTTAATGAAGTATAGAGAGCTCCTGAAAATGTTTAGTTACCAAACCTCCACCCATCCATTATCCAACCCGCTATATCCTAACTACAGAGTCATGGGGGTCTGCTGGAGCCAATCCCAGTCAATACAGGGCACAAGGCAGGAAACAAACCCTGGGCAGGGCACCAGCACGCACTAAGGAAAATATAGAATCGCCAATGCACCTAACCTGCATGTCTTAGGACTGTGGGAGGAAACCGCAGTACCCAGAGGAAACCCACGCAGACACAGTGAGAACATGCAAACTCCACGCAGGGAAGACCTGGGAAGCAAACCTGGGTCTCCTAACTGTGAGGCAGCAGCGCTACCCACTGTGCCATTGTGCTGCCTGTTACCAAACCTACTGTTATATATTATAAATAAAAGTTCTTTCTTATACCATACTTGTGTGAAATTTATCTTTATTGTACTTCCAGCTGTATGGCCATGTACTAGGGGTGTTGCCCAAAAATGATATTCTTAGCGAATAACAACATTTGTAAAACATGAGTTAGTTTCGCTAGTTCTTTCTGAAGCCCTTTGTTATTCAACATTTAACAAATTAGTTTAAAGTATTTCTTTGCTGGGTTCTCCCCAGCGTCCACCTCAGAAAAGAAGCCTGTCAATGACTGGAACATCGATCCCATGTTTTTCAATGGTCAAATATATTATTTTGTTGCACCAGAAATGAGAAAATGTAGGAAAAAAAGAAATTAATTTAAAAAAAATACAAAATAAAGAAATAAAAAAAAAATTATGAATAATAGGCAAAATTGATTTAATCTAGTTGAATATCTATAAATTGACTCAAAACGTGACTTGGCCTCCTTGCAAAAAAAGACAGTGGTGATGGGCATTAGGAAACAAAGCAACACTTCACAAAAAAGGATTTAAAACAACATGTATAGGAGCTGGCAAGAAATGAAGAAGTGTTGTTTTCCATGGTTTGTGGATGCCCCGAAGGACTTGTGCAGGCACCACTTTCGCATCTTCCACATGGCCAGTGCATGATCTACAGCAGTGCACATGCTTTGGTGTGTGGTGTTACCACTCCTTGGGTATGGTTTAGGGTTTCAACACTAAAGGTCTTCATGAAAAAGATAACATACTGTCTTCCAGTAACCAGTATGCAAGATTTACTTAATATACTGTATAATCTTTTAAGTTGTAACAATAAATTATTAAAACACAAGGAAATGGACTGAAGGCAACTCAAGAGTTAACTAAATGTAGTGTAAATCTTGAGCACATGAGGTCTGTCTCATCTTAGAGAAACCAGTAACTTAAATTTCCAAGGTTAGAATGAGGTAAGTGAGTAATAAACACCCCTTTTGAAGCGAGGATCAAGTGATGTGAAAGCCCATACACCCCTCTTATGAAGCAGTGCTAAGATCAATAGGAGAGTCTGCAAAGCACCCTATCATCAAGGCAGCATTCAGAAAAATGGGAGAGTCGACAGTAGTCAGAAAATGTTGGTGTTACTAGTTGATTGGATGGAATCATAAAATTTTGCATATTATGCATATTAAGAGTCAGATGACATAATGTATTAGATGAAGTAATGGTAAAGAACAGTATAAAAGCAAATTAATTGTATTATTGATTGTTCACTCCACGGATTGAGACATTTTTAAATAAAGAAACGTTCTGCATTATGATCTGGGCACCGTAACTGCCTTCTTTTGAGACAGGGGATAGTTTCTTCCAAAACATAATTTGGTGACTGCGACGTGATTAGGAAGAGGCTCAAGTGCTCCAGAGAATGCGGTGAGACCCTGGAAAATGACACAAACATAGCGCCTTTTAAAGGTAAGCATTTTTGCTATTAAATTGTTTGTGTCTGTTTCACAGGAATTTCGTCCTCCCAAAGGAGATGCAGTAAGAAGCTTTCCAATAGAATGAAACAGTGTGGAAAGAACAGTGGGGGTGCAGAAATGAACTGGGGAATTATTATAAATATGTTTGTAAATAAAGGGAAATCCTATAGATGTTGGGAGAAAGTCCTCAGGTACTGCTTCACTATGAGTTTACTGCCCCAGTAAAAATAGTGAAGGACTGGCAAAAGGCAAAAATCCTGATTAATACTGCTTCATTGGATTACATGGATCGTCAGTTTATAGTTTTAAGGAAATTTTGACCCGATCACTGTGGATTAGATCCGCACCTGGCAATCCTATTGAATACTGCTCCAATGCAAAAGTCTGGGGTGTTTAGGGTCAATTTGGTAAACAGCTTTGTAAGAGTACAGTATAGTAGATAATCCAGGATATGCTTGAATGAGTGGATACGAGCCTGGAGTTGAATGCTTTACTTCAAAAGAACCAGCTCACTTTGGTGAAGTTATCTCAGGATAGGGAACACCGGCCTGGAGTTGAATGTTTTACTACAAAAGAACCAGCACACTGTGAAATTATCCCTAGGAGGCTTCAGGAGAAGTGTCAAATGGCCTCAGTGGAAGGCTGCTTTGATGAAAATGCCAAGGAAGCATTCAATTGGGAGGTCTGAATTAATAGGTTACTTAAAGGAGAAGTGTTGTTTTAGCATAAGTAATGTAATTTTGTATATGTTAAAGTATCAATCAATCAATCAATCAACATTTATTTATATAGCACATATTCATACAAAAAAAAATGTAGCTCAAAGTGCTTTACAAAATGAATAGAGTAATAGAAGACACAATAAAAGATAAACATAAGTCAACATTAATTAACATAGAATAAGAGTAAGGTCCGATGGCCAGGGTGGACAGAAAAACAAAAAACTCCAAAAGCTGGAGAAAAAATAAAATCTGTAGGGGTTCCAGACCAAGAGACCGCCCAGTCCCTCTGGGCATTCTACCTAACATAAATCATCATATTTTCATGGAAGGACCTGATGATGATGGTCACGTAGACTTCTGGCTTTCAGTCCATCATTGTTGGAGCATCATGATGCTTTGAGTAGGTGGTGGTGGCGCAGGCCGCCACCACAAAGAAACCGGAAAAGAAACAGAGAGAGAGTAGGGGTCAGTGGATTTTAGAGCCACCATGAATAGTTATTATGAAGAATTGAACATACAGAGTATCAGGATTATGTTAAAGTGAAGTTATAAAAAGGCCATGTTAAAGTAATGTGTTTTCAGCAGTGTTTTAAATTGCTCTACTGTATTTGCCTGGCGAATTCCTATCGGCAGGCTATTCCAGATTTTAGGTGCATAGCAGCAGAAGGCCGCCTCACCACTTCTTTTAAGTTTAGCTTTTGGAATTATAAGGAGACACTCATTTGAAGATCTAAGGTTACGATTTGGAATATAACGTGTCAGGCATTCCGATATATAAGATGGAGCGAGATTATTTAAGGCTTTATAAACCATAAGCAGTATTTTAAAGTCAATCCTGAATGACACAGGCAACCAGTGTAGTGACATCAAAACTGGAGAAATGTGTTCGGATTTTCTTTTCCCAGTTAGGATTCTAGCAGCTGCATTCTGCACTCGTTGCAAATGATTTATGTCTTTTTGGGTAGTCCTGAGAGGAGTGCGTTACAGTAATCTAGTCTACTGAAAACAAAAGCGTGAATTAATTTCTCAGCATCTTTCAATGATATAAGAGGTCTAACTTTAGCTATGTTTCTTAAATGAAAAATGCTGTCCTAGTGGTCTGATGAATATGCGATTTAAAATTCAGATTACAGTCAACGGTTACCCCTAAATTTTTTACTTCCGTCTTAACTACTAATCCTAGTGCATTAAGTTTATTTCTGATAACCTCGCTGAATCCATTATTGCCAATTACCAAAATTTCAGTTTCTCTTTATTTAGTTTGAGAAAATTACTATTCATCCATTCAGAAATACCAGTAAGACATTGTGTTAGTGTATCGAAAGAGTCGGAGTCATCAGGTGCTATAGATAAGTACAGCTGTGTGTCATCAGCATAGCTGTGGTAGCTCACATTGTAACCTGAGATAATCTGACCTAACGGAAGCATATAGATTGAGAATAACAGCGGACCCAGGATAGAGCCTTGTGGAACACCATATCGGATATCATGTGTCTTTGAGATTTGATTACCACAACTCACAAAGAATTTTCTCCCTGCCAGGTAGGATTCAAACCAATTTAAGACACTGCCAGAGAGGCCCACCCATTGACTAAGGCGATTTCTAAGAATATTATGATCAATGGTGTCAAATGCAGCACTCAGATCTAAGAGGATGAGAACAGATAAATGGCCTCTGTCTGCATTTACCCGCAAGTCATTTACTACTTTAACAAGTGCAGTTTCTGTACTGTGATTTGTTCTGAAGCCTGACTGAAAAGTATCAAGAATAGCATGTTTATTGAGGTGGTCATTTAACTGCATAATGACTGCCTTCTCTAGAATTTTACTTAAGAAGGGCAGGTTAGAAATGGGTCTAAAATTTTCAAAGGCAGAGGGGTCAAGATTATGTTTCTTAAGAAGGGGTTTAACTACAGCAGTCTTAAGACAGTCTGGAAAGACCCCGTATCTAATGACGAATTTACTATGTCCAGAATATTGTCAATTAGAACGCCTGATATTTCTTTGAAAAACCTGGTTGGTATTGGGTCAAGGACGCAGGTGGAGGATTTCAGTTGAGAGATTATACTATGTAATTCAGGTAAATCTATCCTGGTGAAAGCATTTAATTTGTTTATAACGGAGTACCGGGGCTTTGGAGGTTCTGCAGTGTTCGGGAGATATACTATGTTATCTCTAATATCATTAATTTTTTGAGTGAAAAATACAGCAATGTTCTCACAGGTTTCACTGGAAGTATTCTGGGGGCATTCCTTTGTGTTCCCTGGGTTTAACAGACGGTCAATTGTTGAAAATAAGACTCTGGGATTACTAGCATTGTTATTTATAATATTAGAGAAATAGCAGCGCCTCTCAAGACGCTGTACAGAGTACAGAGTTAAACATTAAAATCAATAATTCACTAGCAAGACTGTGAATAGATATTAAATTAAGACAACAAATACACATTTCTAGTGTCCTGAATGAATGAAATGTGGTTCGAGAATCTGAGTTTGGTAGGGACTCTCAGTATCGAAGCATCGGAATTGGCGTGTATTTCCTGAACTGTCTCGTAAATGGGACTTGGAGAGAAGTGACCCCTGCTGGATGCAAATCAACACTCTGGAAAAGAACATCTCGGAATACATCTACAAGAGAGTGTTATGGATAAAAGAAATCAATGTTGTTAACCAGAGATAAATTTTAAAAAAATCTAAAATACTGTAATGTTGTAATGTTTAACCGACAAAGGAACAGAACCACCCTTCTTAAAATGGGTGGTGCTGCACTAGTTACCTTGAAGATATTTTAAACACAAATAGATTTTAAATTACAATGCATTGATGCATGTGACACATTGATTTCTTTATTCATCCAGTCCTTGTTTATACGTAATTTATATACTTTAAATGTGAAATAGAATAGAATGTTAATTTTTGCAAGATTACTTAGCTGATGGAAGGTTTAGTTTTATGTCCAGTAATTTGAAATTTTAATGAAACATTCTGGACACTGTTAAAATTATAAGCTTAAGGTAGGAATTTATGTGCTAATTTCATTAGTAGTAAAATAACTTTAAAGAAACATAGCTGGGATATGCATAAAGAAACTGTTTTAGCTTCAATACAACAGGTTAAGAGATATTAACAGAGGTGTTTTAAGATAATTTCTGCTGATCTAAATAACTTTTGAAGCAATTTAAGGGTCTTTATGTGGGAAAGGGTAAATATATTTTATATGAATTACCCTGCCAGCCTTAGACAAAGTAAACTATACATTTATTTTGCAAATGATTTAAAATCTGATATTGCACATATTTGAACAATATTTTATAATTAGAAAAATGGGAAAGGGAATTTGAATCCTAACTATTCCATTTTATTTTGATCTCATTTTTAAAATAATTAAAAAATTATCAGTCCAGAATATGGAATTCATCCTTCTTATTTGTCATCTACTTGCTATTCTGACTGAGAGATATTCCCTGAAGGACACTGGTGTCATACTATCATCCATTATAAAGGGGTTTAAAAAAAATGCCTGCCCAGATTCTAGTTCAAGGATAAGGTGTTAAAGTCCTTTCCAAATTTTCTTAATTTCTACAAGAACCTCCACAGAACATGGCTGTTCAACTAATAACCTCCATACCACTCTGACATCTTTTTATTTTGCTTTTGTTTTCTACTCCTGGACATATTTGTGTTTTCTGCAGAAAAGTTATAACATTCAACTCTTATCAAGTTGTATATTAATTGGATTGGTTTACAGGTCCTTACTGACAGATACCTTCTTGATCCACATTTCCTCTAAAAATAAAAATAATAAGTGTCAATAAGAGGGAATTTATGATGTGTTATAGTAAATTAATTTTAGATTAATTTTATTTTTTGAGTTAGATTTCATAACAGCAAATGTTATGTGTCAATAGTTTGAATATTCTGATACAAATTGAAATTGATACAAATTGAATGCCTTTTTCACTTGGCATATATGTATATATTAAGTTTGACTTTATTTTATATTGTCATGGTTTATTTGTTATGATAAATATATTTTTAATTGAGTTGAGTTTGAAATAATGGCCAAGCTAGATACAACTATAGAGGAAAATTTTTATTGAGGGATATATTTTGAACATAATTCATACAAGGAATGGAGACTTGTGCATTGTGCTTACCACCTGCAGAATTCACTTTTGACCGTTAAAAAACAAACTGGACAAGGTGACCATCTATTTTACCACTAGTGTCATTTGTTGATAAGGGGTACCCCCCAACGAAACAGGCCTAGCACCTCATGAGACATTAATATGGCATGTACAAGTGAATTTCAACAATTACAGATAAAGTATTGCAATACCGACTAACACTGAGTAAAACTGTCAAGTCTTTATATTTACATTTAGAAGCTTCTTTTCTTAGTTCATTGGAGATAACAGCACTTGAATTTGAACCCAGAGACTGAGCTGTAATAAAGGTCTTCAAAGAAAGGAATTGTCCAACTTCAGGGGGAAACAAGCCATACCAGAGAGGGGTTCAAGCCGTGGGCCATGCCATTGACCAAATGACTACTGGACAATATACTAAAGAGATCATGTGTCCCTGCTGCTAACAACTTAAGTGTTGTGGTGACAGATGATGCTGAAAGATCATTGTCCTGGATTGTAGAGGGCAGCCTGCATGGTATCCAGACCAGAGCCCTGTTCATCAGATTTTTGCAGTGGCCCTTTTGGATTGGTGTTAAGAGTAAAGCAAATCACCAAGCTATACATGAGAAAAACATGTTTCCTTTGGTATCCATATGAAACCTGGAGTCATTATTCTAGATATTATCTTGTCCACCAAGGCTGCGGCCCCTTTGGCCTATTGGTACCCCTTTTCTGTTTTGGGGTCTCTCATGCTAACAATACATACAAGGCTTCTTTCTGCAGCCTGATAGCATCCCCCACCTCTGGTACCTACCATTGGGTCCTTGGGTTGTCACCTTGAGAGGCACTTATGGCATTCGGGTTGCAGCTCTTGGCAGCCACTTCTACAATGGATACTTTGAACATAGCCCATTTGGACTCTGTCCCCAGCCTCCAATGGGATGCGGAAACACTCTTTTGAAGGTTGGAGTTGAAAGTCTTCTTTACATGGGCTTTCCCCAGATGTTCATTGTTCATCCTCACTACTCGCTTGAGCTTTCCAGGTCTGTCCAAGCATCCAAGCATGACCCAACTTACCACTAACTGGTGATCAGCTGGTAGCTCTGCACCTCTCTTCACCTGAGTGTCCAGGAAATCTAATGATATGATTATAAAATTGATCATTGATGTTTGGCCTGAGGTGCTCTGGTACGGAGTACACTTAATCCACCTTATGTTTGAGCAAATAAATGAACCACTATCAATAAAATACATTTGTAAAAAGAGAGATAAGCAAGGATGGAGCAATCCATGTAGAGAGAGGTTGTTCCAGTTTAATTTTATTTTTACATTTTATATATTCCTGTAGCACATGCTAACAAATTAAATTAAATAAATTTCTAATGATAGCAAAACTTCCAGTCAACAAATAACAATACAAGGTAGCTGCTATTATTATAAAAAGCGGATTACTCAAGTAAAAACACATATAAGATAATACTGTGAACAAGCTACAGATTAGTACATATATGTTTGTGTAGTAACTGTTTGATTATTAACAGCAGTATTTAATAACTAATATTGAATTTATTAATTTATTTTAAAATATTTCTTATTCATTAATTAAAAATCAAGGTTATTATGTTTCTATAATTTATAGCAGCTATTGATACAATTAACCATGGCATTCTAATAAACAGGCTTCAAAAATTGTCATTCGGTAACTGTTGCTAATTGTTACCTTTAACAGTCATGTTAAATGTTTAACACAGCCTTGCTTCTTTCACCTTCTAACATTTCCAAATTCAAGCAAATTGTTTCACAAATAGAGGTGGAGATGATAATGCATGCATTTATGTTATGTTGTCTTGATTAGTGTAAGAGCAATTTGCTAGTTATTTAAGTTATATAAATGTTTGCTTAAATATTAGTGCATAGTCTATTGAGAGGTTCTTACAACCCTCATAAGTTGAATTGAATCGAAACAGTCTAGAATGGATTAATTGTATTTACATACAATCCTATGGGGGAAATTAGTTCAGGTGACGACCAAATTGGGTTACAACCAGAGTTTTGGAATGAATTACGGTCGTAACCTGAGGTTCCACTGTATTTGTAGCCTCTCTGACTATACATTATACAGTGGAACCTCAGGTCACGACCGTAATTCGTTCCAAAACTCTGGTCATAACCCGATTTGGTCGTGATCCGAAGTAATTTCCCCCATAGGATGGTACGTAAATACAATGAATCTGTTCCAGACCGTACAAACTGTATGTAAATATATTTTCTTCAAAGATTTTTAAACACAGAAATAGTTAATTATACCATAGAATGCACAGTTTAATGGTAAACTAAATGTAAAAGCAAAGACCTGGTAGTCGTGGCAATCAGCAGGTCCTGGGAACAATTACGGATGCAGACTGCTTCTCACCTGTGCATTTAGGTGAGAAAAACCCACATCATGAACTCCTCAGGATCCACTTCTGCCACACACCACCATGCCCCCTTGCTAAGCTTCGAGTGCGGTGATTATTTATTATAACTGGCATTTTTGATGTGCGCTGTGGACCCGCTATACCACAGGAGGAAGCTGGGTTGAGAGGAGGTTACAGTTTTGAGGGGCAGTCCCTCTGCGTGATGCACCGAGAACAATGTACAGTACAGGGAGAGACTGAACACGTGTGGAAATCATCGGTGCGTACAAACTGGAAGGGAAATGAAATAGAGCACAAAGAGTTCACAGCGAATGCACAGGGAGAGACTAAACACATATGGAAATCATCGGCTTGTACAAACCGGAAGGGAAACTGGCTTGTTCGTCATCCGAGTGTGTGGTCATGAACAGATGCAAAAGTTTGGCGAACTTTTTGGTCGTAACCCGATTTGTACGTGTTCAGAGATGTTCATGACCCGAGGTTCCACTTTACAGGTAAAATTCTGTTATAACAAACATCTTTACAATTAAAGTTTCATTACAACGAAGTATTTTTATGGTCCTGACAGTTTCCCCATATGACGCTAGTCTATAGAAATCTCATTACTATGAAGTACATTCAGCAGATACTTTCATTATAATGAAGTGCCCAAAAGACCTTGAAATGCCTGAATGAATCATCCACAGAGCAGCTAGTTCTGTGGCCACAGCTCAGTTGTGCACAATGATCCCCAAACAGAAACATTATAATTTTTTTTCTTTCTTTGAACTTTCCTCGTACTGTTTTTTTTACCCCTTTTTGTTTCCTGCGGTTTTCAGTTATACCTTTTCTTTATTGCTCGTCAACATGTAAAAAACATCCTTTAGAATTGAACTCATTGTCACCCTCCTATAGAAACGACAGACACAAAAAAACGCTAACAGTTCATATTTGAAAAAAAAAATTACATTTTTGCAGCTCTTGATTGTGGCAAAAAAAAAAAAGACGTTGCCAGTGAATTCGGAATTTTGCCATCGACGCTGTCAACTTTCTTGAAAGACCGAGCAAAAAAAGAAAAAAATCTCGGATTGCAAACGTATATGAACTGCTGCATTTGAAGACATTGAAAAAGCAGTTTTTATGTGGTTCAGAGATGCTCATTCAAGAAACATTCCTATTAATGCGGCACTCATTCAAGAAAATGTGAGGTTTGTAAACTCTCTTGGGACCTCCCCTAACAGGACGACACACCGAAGAGCGTCGCAAAGTCCGATCTCCGCATCTATGGAAGACTGTTTATCTGTTGCTGGGGCAACAGCTGGCTGAAAGATACTGTATTCTGCATCTCTCAGCTATGCTGCATCTCTCCGCCAAAGCAAAAAGAAAAGATATCGATGGGCGATGCAGCCTGACTTCTGTGTCTGTGTATAGCAAGGAAATGCTGAGAAAAATCCTCTTCAGCATAACGAAGCTACTGAAATGAAGCTACTGAAATGATTGCAAATGCTTGGGCGCAAATTAAAGAAAGCACTGTAGTAACAAATACAAAATCTCATTTCAACAAAATTTTCGTTATAACGAAATATTTTTTACGTCCCTGGGAGTTTGTTGTAATGGAATTTTACCTGTACTCAGTTAGTGACCTGCTTTGCCAGGTGTAAGGCGTTGTGGGCACATGGTTTTAAACCGTGACTAATGTGCCTTGTGTGACTTGTGTGCATAAAGTGCCAAGTAACATGAAAGACAAAGCACTTAATAGAATGTGCAGTGCCATACGTTTAAAGCGTACAGAAGAAGAAGTAAAGCATCTTTAAGTATAGAAACAACTACAGAGCGACAAGAAAAGCTAAGTTTAGAGACGATAACATTTTTTCTACACTTTTGCCTTTTATTCTACATGTGTAACAACAATCGTTTTTCTTTATTCTTGTGTGGATTATTTGCTTTGAATTTTCACTAAATATTTTAAAACAAACTTTTGGATCATGAGGTTTGTTTTGGCACACGTTTTACCCGCGCTTGAACTTGCCTTACACTCCTGCAGCTACACTAAAATTTAAAACCTGCCTAAGATTGAAAGAAAGAAACCTGTGTGTTTTAAGCCTGAAATAAGAAAAAAACGACCACCTGAAAAGACTTGACAGGTACTTTTAATTTTTGCCTTTGATGAGAGTAGAACATTTGAGAGAATTGCTAGCGCTCTTTGTGTGACTGTATGAATAAGATAAATGAGCCTAAATACCTTAAAGGGAACTTGTCTTGGTGCATGAGCGACATGACATCTAAACCTGGAAGCATGAGGAGATATCAAGCTCCGCACGAAAGTCTGAGTGGCATGAGTGGATACCCTGATAATTATGATGTAACAGAGGAGGACCATCTCCAAGACTACAGTAAGCAGTTGAACGTACCAGTGATGACAGAGTTTATCTCTGGATGCTTGGCAACAGCCAACCCTACAGTAACAGTTGTTGATCTTCGGTTGGAAATAGACAACAAATATGGACAGTTATCCAGCCTGATGAAGTATATAAAGGATTTACAAAAAAATGAATCTAACTGTGAAAAAATAAAAACAATAATCGAGAATGTTTTCTTCAACCTGAGAATGGAATATAAAAGGTAAAGCGATTAATTTTTATCCATGCAAAGCGACGAAGATTTACGGAAAATGATACATAAGGGTATTGATGTTAAAGTAAAGACTCTACGTAGGTTTATGGGAAATATGATAGATTGGGTTTTGGAAATATGTCATAAAAGCCTCAACAAGCTGCAACCTGACTTTTCTGCAAACCAATTTAAGGACTACAGATTTGTTGATGATGTCACCTCTGCCGACAGTGTCTCTCAAGTCCCCGCAAAAACTAAAAGTCCAGCAAGATCAGCGTCTACTTCAGTTAGTGTCCACAGGACTCTAGAAACAATGCATGCAAATGCATACTATACTGTTAGCCAGAGCTGAGACTCAAAGGAGACAGCAGGCTCTAGATATAGAGGAGGCTCAATTGAAAGCCATAAGAGAAATTTGGAGAAGTACAGCTAAAGTCTAAAAGAGTTCAGCTGGCATATGAAACAGCAATTGCAGAATCAAATTCAAAATTGAGAGCTCTTAAATGACACAGTCATAGTCCAAGTAACTCATATCCTTATAATGTTCCAAAGATTCCAGATGTGAGAAATGAAGAACCATATGATGCAAGTATTTGTAACCTGAAAGTAAATGCAAGCCTCACCAACCACATTATGAACAGCAGAATGAACAGCAGTACAAGAAGCAAGTGCCCTGTGTATCCCATAGAAAGGTTCCAGTTTTTGATGGTGACCCATTGGCTTATATAAATTTTGTCAGGGCATTTGATTGAGCTGTTGATGAGGTGGTAAACAACCCCTGAGATAAACTAAAGTACTTAGTACAATTTACCAAAGGCGTGCCTAATGACATTGTGCAAAACTGTGAATATCTGCCGCCAGCAGAAGGTTACAGAAATGGCAGGAAGCAGCTCGAGACGTTTTATGGAAACCACTTCCAGATAGCCAATGCCTACATGAAGAAAGCCAAGAAGTGGTCACAAATAAGATCGGATGATGGAGAGGTTCTACAAGCATATGCAGTCTTTCTTGGTAACTGTATGAGCATTATGTCCAGTTTAAAGAATGGAAATGAGTTTGACAACAATTCAGATATCTGCATTATGACATCAAAGCTCCCCCAGGAACTGTGAGAGTGTTGGCAAAATAAAGCTGCAAAGATCGAAAGTAAAGAAGACAGAAGGCCACGACTCGCTGACTCGCTGGAATGACGGGTTACAATAACCATGGATCCTATGTACAGTGCCGCCTACCAAAGTAACACCTTCAAGAAGGAAAAGGACAAAACTGATGAAGGGAAGTATCCTTTGAAAGGCTGATTGAGAAAAAGCAATTTTGCTACAAGCTTTGCTTTCACTGCTGAAAGAAGGAATATAGACACCTCAGTCAAAAAGGTGGAGACGGCTGGACGTACATGCGGTCCGCACTGTCTATTTTGCAATGAAAATCACTGTCTTGTTGAATATAGTGCAATCTAGAAACTAACTTATGAAAATAGAATTGACTTTTTGAAATCCAAGGGCTTATACTTTAAGTGCCTTAAGCAAGGGCATCTTAGTAAAGACTATGTAGAAAAAAATTAAATGCCAAATATGCTCTCATTTACATCCAGTCATTCCGCATATGAACAAGGAAACAGGTAACAACGATAAAGCCACGCCTCCTAAAAAGGAGAACGCTAAGTCAGAAAAGAAGAACATTTCTTCTTCGAATATTTCTGTGGAACTACCAGAGACTTGTATGGCTATCGGCGCCAGAAAAGAGGGTGTCTTAGCTGTGATTCCAGTTAAAGTTAAGTCTGAAATGAGTGAAAAATGTGTAGAAACATATACTCTAATAGACTCTGGCAGCACAGCTACATTTTGCAGAAAGTTTGCAAGAGCAGTTAAATGTTTCTGGTTGAAAGACTCAAGTCTACATTAACACTGTAGACAGTGACAAAGTAAATAAACAGAAACTATCAAAATGTTTAGTTTTATTCGAATTGCAAGTCTGTGGGATAGAAGGAAACACATTTATTGAATTGTCTGAGATGTACACAATGAACTGTATACCAGTGAAAAGGGAGAACATCCCTATGCAAGAAGATATTATAAGATGGTCTTATCTCAAAGACGTGCATCTACCCCAGATAAATGCTGAAGTAGGTTTGTTAATAGGCACAAATGTCCCTGATGCAATGGAGCCATGGCAAGTCATACACAAAGAAGGCAAAGGTCCTTACACTGTGAAGACAGTTCTCGGATGGATTGTTAATGGCCTGATAAAGGGGACACACAATGAAAGACTGCAAAGATACTCAGTCAATCATGTGTCAATAATGGAGACAGAGCAAATGCTACTACAACAATACAATACAGACTCTCCAGAGTGCAGCTGTGAGGAGAAGGAGGAAATGTCTCATGAGGACATTAAGTTCATCCCATAGCCTCACATTCTGCCAAGTTAGTGAATGGACACTATTGTATTAATCTGCCATTTAAAGATGAGACACTTAAAAGTGCCAAACAGTCATTGCATTGCAGAAGAATGTGCAATTGGACTCAAAAGAAAACTTACAAAGTCTCCAACATTCCATGAGGATTACAAAATTTTATGAAGGACATTTTAGATAAAGGATATGTTATTAAGGCACCCATTGAAAAGATGTCACTCAAAAAGGAGAGAGTGTTGTACATCTCTCATCATGGAGTATATCATCCAAAGAAAAATAAAATCAGAGTGGTTTTTGACTGTATAGCCACTTACCGAGGCTTTTCACTAAATGAACAGTTCCTGTAAGGACTTGACTTAACTAATACACTTACTGGAGTTCTTACAAAATTCTGAGAGCAACCAGTTGCTCTCATGGCAGATATTAAATCAATGTTTTACCAAATGAAAGTTCCAGATGAAGACACTGATCTTCGTTTCCTGTGGTGGCCTGAAGGTAATCTAAACAATGGACTAGAGGTGTACAAAATGACAGTACAGTACACACTTTTGGTGCTACTTCATCACCCAGTTGTGCCTCTTATACTTTATGCAGAACAGCAGAGGATGCCAGAGGCACAGCTTCTGAAGAAGCAGTTACCACTGTGCTGCACAATTTCTATGTTGATGACTGTTTAAAGTCAGTTGCTACAGAAGAACAAGCCATAAAATTGGCCAAAGATCTTCAAGCTCTGTGTTTTAAGGGAGGGTTCTATCTTACGAAATAGATCAGTAATAGCTGAGCAGTCTTGTTGTCCATTCCTGAAGAAGACAGGGCAATTGATCAAAAGGACTTAGACTTAAGCCATGATTTGTTACCAGTTGAAAGAGCCTTAGGTGTTCAATGGTGCACACAGACTGACAGTTTCAAGTTCCAGGTAAAGCTGCAAGATAAGTCTGCTACAAGACATGGTATCCTGTCAGTGGTCAACTCCAATATATGATCTACTTGGATTTTTGGCACAAGTTATATTGCCTGCTAAACTTATTTTAAGAGAACTGTGTAAAGAGAAATATGCGTGGGATCAAGAAGTGAGGTTACGTATGTCCAGTAATGGAAACAATGGACGGACCATTTGCAGCTACTTGTAGATTACAATGTAAACAGGTGCATTAAACCCACTGGATTTGGTCTCATAATGTTTGCACAAATGCATCATTTTGCAGATCCTTCAGAAAACAGGTATGGCACTGTTTCTTACCTTCTCCTAACTAATAAAGAACATAAGAGACACTGTTCATTTATAATGGGGAAATCAAGAGTGGCACCAATGAAACCTGTCACTATACCAAGGCTAGAACTTACAGCAGCAGTGGTAGCAGTCAGAATGGACAAGATGCTAAAACAAGAACTGCAGATGCCCCTGCAAGAGTCAATCTTTTGGACTGACAGTACCACTATATTAAGGTACATTGCAAATGAATGTGCATGCTACCAAACTTTTGTTGCCAACAGAGTCTGAGTGATGAGGAAGGACTCTCAGCCCTCACAATGGAGGTATGTCACATCTGCACAAAATCCTGTGGATCAGGCATCAAGAGGAATGACCATAGAAAGCTTCATCAAAAGAAAGACTTGAATTCAATGCCCAAATTTCCTGCTACAGCCAGAACACAAATGGCCAAATATACTGGATGAAGTGGACCTGTCTATTAATGATGATTCGGAAATCAAAAGGTGCGTAGTAAGTTTAACAAGTGTAAAAGAAAAAACAAATCGGTAAAAAGACTTGTGGACTTCTACTCAGAATGGTTTAATTTAAAGAAAGCAGTAGCTTGGTTCCTTAGATTCAAAGAATTGCTACTGTGTCTGAAAGAAGAGAGAAAGGCATTCCAATATAAGGTCAGTCAATCTGGACACAGCCCAGAAAGACAAAAATCACAAAACATATGAAGGAATACAAATCAACAATGGGGCTGAAGCCACTATCTCTGAAAGTCTTGTTTAAGACAGAAAAGGAACTTATTCATCTCAGTCAATTACAAGCTTACCCAGAGGAGGTTAAATCCTTACGCAAAAATCAGCATGTAAAGAAAAGGACCAAAATCTACAAACTTGACCCAGTCCTGCAAGAAGGAATACTGAGAGTTGGAGGAAGACTCAGCAAATCTGCTATGCAAGAAGAGGCAAAACACCCTGCAAATTGTTCACAAGAATTCACATATTGCTACTCTCATTTTGCAACACATTCACAGAGAACATGGACATTCTGGATGTAACTACATGCTAGCACAGTTATGTCAGAAATATTGGATCCCACAAGCCAAATCAGCTATTAGAAAGATTATTTCAAAGTGTATTACATGCAGAAGATACAATGCACAAATAGGTGAGCAAAAGATGGCAGATTTACCAGAGGATCATCTACTCCCTGACCAACCACCCTTTATCAATGTTGGAATGATTATTTTGGCCCCTTCCAGGTAAAAGGAGTGTGAAGCCTAGCGAAAAGGTATGGGGTAATTTTCACTTGCCTAACAACTAGAGCAGTACATTTAGAAATTGCGTTTACTTTGGACACTGATCAATTTACACTTGTATCAATGCCTTACGCTGATTTATTTGTAGAAGAGGGCAAGTTAAAATGAACGAATCAAATGACCCGAATGACCAGAAGGCACTGACACCCAATCACATGCTACTATTCAAGACACAACCCAGCCTTCCCCGAGGACTTTTTTCCCAAAAATAACCAGTATATCCAAAGTTGTTGGAAACAAGTACAATAGCTCTCTTATTTGTTTTGGAAAAGATAGACTAAAGAGTATTCACCAATACTTCAAGAACGTCAAAAATGGCTCACATGAAGAAGAAAATTTGAACCTGGAGACATTGTTCTCATTGTAGATTAATCAGCACCACATAACTCCTGGCAAATGGGTCGAGTCATCAAGACAATGTCAGATGCAAAAGGAGCAGTTAGAAGAGTTTGTGTGAAAACCAAAACCAGCACACTGGACAGACCTGTGAACAAATTGTATCTGCTCCAGGAAGCATCAATTGATTTAAATGACTAATTTTACTTTTTGCATGCTTGATTTGCATAATTGTGTTTGTGCTTTTACAGAAGAATTTAAGTTTACAATTAAGTTTTAAGTTTCATAAGTTTGGTTTAAGTTCATTACAATAGTTAAGGCACTTACTAAGTAATGTTAAAGTAATTGATTTTTGCCTTGGCATAAACAATTAGGGGCCAGATGTGTAAGAGCCATTTGCTAGTTAAGTTAATAAATGTTTGCCAAAATATTAGTGCATAGTCTATTGAGAGGTTCTTACAACCCCCATAAGTTGAAATGAATGGGTATATTCTAACTATTTCTAGCCTCTCTGACTATACGGTATACTCATTATACTTAGTTAGACCTGTCTTGCCAGGTGTAAGGCGTTGTGGGCACATGGTTATAAAACCGTGCCTAACATGCCTTGTGTGCTTTGTGTGCCTTGCGTGCATAAAGTGTACAGAAGAAAAAGTAAAGCATCTTTAAGTATAGAAACAACTAAAGTGCGACTTGAAAAGCTAGGTTTAGAGTAGATAACATTTTTTCTATTTTTTTCTAGAAGATCTCACATCACACGCATTCTAATAAAATTTAGAGTTTACTGTAAAATACTGGGTCTCTCTTTTTGAGCCCAACATAGTCAAACTCCTACCTATATTACTGAGCTACTGTGGACATACAGTGGTGTGAAAAACTATTTGCCCCCTTCCTGATTTCTTATTCTTTTCCATGTTTGTCACACAAAATGTTTCTGATCATCAAACACATTTAACCATTAGTCAAATATAACACAAGTAAACACAAAATGCAGTTTTCAAATGATGGTTTTTATTATTTAGGGAGAAAAAATCCAAACCTACATGGCCCTGTGTGAAAAAGTAATTGCCCCCTTGTTAAAAAATAACCTAACTGTGGTATATCACACCTGAGTTCAATTTCCGTAGCCACCCCCAGGCCTGATTACTGCCACACCTGTTTCAATCAAGAAATCACTTAAATAGGAGCTGCCTGACACAGAGAAGTAGACCAAAAGCACCTCAAAAGCTAGACATAATGCCAAGATCCAAAGAAATTCAGGAACAAATGAGAACAGAAGTAATTGAGATCTATCAGTCTGGTAAAGGTTATAAAGCCATTTCTAAAGCTTTGGGACTCCAGCGAACCACAGTGAGAGCCATTATCCACAAATGGCAAAAACATGGAACAGTGGTGAACCTTCCCGGGAGTGGCTGGCCGACCAAAATTACCCCAAGAGCGCAGAGACGACTCATCCGAGAGGTCACAAAAGACCCCAGGACAACGTCTAAAGAACTGCAGGCCTCACTTGCCTCAATTAAGGTCAGTGTTCACGACTCCACCATAAGAAAGAGACTGGGCAAAAACGGCCTGCATGGCAGATTACCAAGACGCAAACCACTGTTAAGCAAAAAAAAACATTAGGGCTCGTCTCAATTTTGCTAAGAAACATCTCAATGATTGCCAAGACTTTTGGGAAAATACCTTGTGGACTGATGAGACAAAAGTTGAACTTTTTGGAAGGCAAATGTCCCGTTACATCTGGTGTAAAAGGAACACAGCATTTCAGAAAAGAACATCATACCAACAGTAAAATATGGTGGTGGTAGTGTGATGGTCTGGGGTTGTTTTGCTGCTTCAGGACCTGGAAGGCTTGCTGTGATAGATGGAACCATGAATTCTACTGTCTACCAAAAATCCTGAAGGAGAATGTCCGGCCATCTGTTCGTCAACTCAAGCTGTAGCGATCTTGGGTGCTGCAACAGGACAATGACCCAAAACACACCAGCAAATCCACCTCTGAATGGCTGCAGAAAAACAAAATGAAGACTTTGAAGTGGCCTAGTCAAAGTCCTGACCTGAATCCAATTGAGATGCTATGGCATGACCTTAAAAAGACGGTTCATGCTAGAAAACCCTCAAATAAAGCTGAATTACAACAATTCTGCAAAGATGAGTGGGCCAAAATTCCTCCAGAGCGCTGTAAAAGACTCATTGCAAGTTATCGCAAACGCATGATTGCAGTTATTGCTGCTCTGGGTGACCTAACCAGTTATTAGGTTCAGGGGGCAATTACTTTTTCACACAGGGCCATGTAGGTTTGGATTTTTTCTCCCTAAATAATAAAACCATCATTTAAAACTGCATTTTGTGTTTAATTGTGTTATATTTGACTAATGGTTAAATGTGTTTGATGATCAGAAACATTTTGTGTGACAAACATGCAAAAGAATAAGAAATCAGGAAGGGGGCAAATAGTTTTTCACACCACTGTGTATATATATATATATATATATATATATATATATATATATATATATATATATATAAGATAACTCCTGTA
Organism: Polypterus senegalus; assembly: GCF_016835505.1. NCBI lineage: Eukaryota > Metazoa > Chordata > Cladistia > Polypteriformes > Polypteridae > Polypterus > Polypterus senegalus. The sequence goes on along the minus strand of NC_053156.1, from coordinate 175,654,397 downwards.
ACCACAATAAATGCCTTTATTGAATAGACAAACCAGGGGTGAGCAAGTTCCTTTCTACTGCAGCCACTGCCGCGACACACATAAAATACATCAACAATAACTCATAAACTTGCAATATTATTTAAGAAGATCACAACATTTTACTCACCAAAAATTCTTTATTATTTGTAAACAAAATCCATCCTCCTCTCTTTCCTCAAAAACAGTTCAATTACTCTGTCGTACGGATTATCCGTTCGCTTCAGTCCCATCAAAAAGTCCCTTTCTATCGCCATTGAAGCTGAAAGTCAAACCTGCCCTGTCGTATTTCTGGCATAAGTTTTAATTCGCTTTAGGGCTGAAAATGTCCGCTCAACAGAAGCAGTGTACATGGGAATGGTTACCGCCAAATATACCAATGTGAACAGCTGCCCCATGCTCTCATTCAGATTTTTCTGATGAAGGAAGTCAAGGAGATCAGTGGGAGATTTTCCTGCAAAATCATCCATGGCATACATTACAGTCAGTTCTGTTTTTAGCCGAGACAGATCAAAAAACACTCCGTGGCTCTTGTGTTAAACTGGAGAAGGCTGCATGCGTGAAATTTTTCTTGTATTCCCGAAACTTCTGAGGCTCGAGGAGTGTGACAAATATCAGGTTTTCGTGGTCTTGAAATCTGGTCTGTGTCTGGCAAATAATATTGTCCAGAATCCTGCCATGGAGTTGGCCGTAGTGTGCGCGAGGACACCTCGTAGAGTTCCTCATATCAGCTTCTATCCAATCAATGGGTGTGAATACGGTATGTCAGGGATGCCAGGGGTGACAACCCGGCCGGGACGCCCTGAAGGACCGGAAGAGGGTCTACGCCCACCCTGGATCACGTTGGGGCCGCCACCCTGGTTGCTTTGGGGGCCACGGGTAGAGGGCTTGGAAGCCCAACCCTGTAGTGGCCTGTGGTCACTGCCAGGGGGTGCCCCAATGCCTTGGGGACCCTGGACCTCAGCACTTCTGCCACACTAGGAAGTGCTGGGGGGAAGAGAAGCAGGGACACCCGGAGAGCTTCCGGGAGAACTGCCGGCACTTCCACCACACTGGGACGTGTCAGCGGGATATTGCCCGGGAGCACCTGGAGCACATCCAGGTGCGGATAAAGGGGCCGCCTCCCTTCATTCGAGGCTGGAGTCGGGTGGAAGCAGGACAAGGCAGAAGGAGCGAGAGTGGAGGCGGCCCGAAGAAAGGCAAGGTGTTGTTTGGCCAGGACTTTGGGGAGTGAAGGGGTTATGTGCACTGATTCTTGTAAATAGTTTATAAAATAAATGTGTGGTGGTGACTTTCAACATGTCTGCCTGTCTGTGTCCGGGCCATTTCCACAGATGACGTTGCTGTACGCCTGCTATAGGGCCCTACTGACACCAACTCAAAATCTGATTGGTTGAAGCAACAGGTTAATCGATATTTATTCTGTGTTAGAGTGCCTGCACAACAGATTGTAAAGGCCTCTCTGCCTGGCAACAAATGATGGCTGAGATGTGATTGGTTAAATGCTTTAATACGAAAATACATGCCTGGAAGCAGCACAACCATCGGAAAAGCTATGAAAGGAAGCGGACAGACTATTTTGAATTATTTAATAAGTATTTATGGACAAAATATAATTAACATCAGTTTGTGATTCAGATATTTTTACTTATGAATATGCTAAGCACAGTCCTTGACCCGTGAATATTTGCTTTATATGGGCAGGCACTCAATTACGTGGGAGGCATGATGATGCGACATGCAACTCCGTCTCCCACGGCCATCGAGCTGCAGTCTATTACAGTATATGGACGAAAATAGGTTCCAGTTATGACCATTACGCGTAGAATTTCGAAATGAAACCTGCTCAACTTTTGTAAGTAAGCTGTAAGGAATGAGCCTACCAAATTTCGCCTTCTACCTACACGAGAAGTTGGAGAATTAGTGATGAGTGAGTGAGTGAGTGAGCCAGTCAGTCAGTGAGAGAGGGCTTTGCCTTTTATTAGTATAGATATATGTATATATATGTGGATGTATGTGTATATATATATATATATATATATATATACAGTAATCCCTCGCTATATCGCGCTTCGACTTTCGCAGCTTCACTCTATCGCAGATTTTATATGTAAGCATATCTAAATATATAACGCAGATTTTTTGCTGCTTCGTGGGTTCTGCGGACAATGGGTCTTTTTACTTCCTGTACATGCTTCCTCAGTTGGTTTGCCCATTTCATTTCATACAAGGGACGGTATTGGCGAATGGCTGAGAAGCTAACCAATCAGAGCTTGCAGTTAAGTTCCTGTGTGCTGAATGGCTCAGCGACGGAGCACTGAATTTGATTCCGCGGCGTTAACCAGGAAGTCTTGTCTCGCTCATTCAGCATCAACGTGTTTCGCTGTGTAAAGAGTTAACTTTTGTGCTCTTTTATGTTTATCTTTGTGCATAGTCAAGCCCTTTATTATTGCTCCAAAACGATCTGCTCCTGATACTGCTTCAGGGGCCGTGCCCAAGCGCCAACGAAAGATGTTAATGATTGCCGAAAAGGTAAACGTTTTGGATATTTTGAAGGAAAGGAAAAGCTACACCGCTGTAGGACGCCATTATGGCATCAATGAGGCTACGATTCTTTTTATTTAAAAAGTAGGAAAGGAATATAAGATCTTCAGCCGCAGTGTCCTTTTAAACAGGGTGCAAAACGAGTTGTAAGTGGATGTAATAAGGCAGTAGTCTGGATCGAATCTGCTTTAGGGATTTGGATTGAAGTCTGCTGGAAGAAGAACAACGGCGGTGCTATACAGTTGCCTGAAGAGGCTCCTTTAGAAGAGCTGTAACGCTCTCCTTTGTTGTGCAGTAAAACTAAACTCCTCGTTATCGGACAAGTCATCGTGTCATTGTTGGTGAGTAACTATAATTAATTTTCTACTTACAGTACTTAGTACATGTACATACGTTTAGTGTCACTGTACACACATTTACTGTATACAATTTTTCTTGCATTGTACGTATTTATTGCTGGTGGCCTGTCTATCGTAATGGCTGTAACATATATGATATCGGAGACACTTCATATCTTTAAAATAATATTTAGGTTTTACTGTATATAAACAGTGTGTTTACATACATAATTTCAATGAATCTTACCTAATATCTAAGAGAATACAAAGGGTTTATGCTGTATAACTGTGCTGGGAATATTTATAAACAGTGAGAGTTTATAAGGGCTTTAAAATATATAAAAATAACCAAACAAACATATGGTTTCTACTTCGCGGATTTTCACCTATGTATATATGTATGTGTATATATATATATATGTGTATACATATATATGTAGATATGTACAGGTATGTATATGTATATATGTATATGTGTATATGTATATATATTTTTATGCAGGTGCTGGTCATAAAATTAGAATATCATGACAAAGTTGATTTATTTCAGTAATTCCATTCAAAAAGTGAAACTTGTATATTAGATTCATTCATTACACACAGACTGATGTACTCGTATTTCAAATGTTTATTTCTTTTAATTTTGATGATTATAACTGACAACTAATGAAAGTCCGAAATTCAGTATCTCGGAAAATTAGAATATCAATTAAGACCAATGCAAAAAAAGGATTTTTAGAAATGTTGGCCAACTGAAAGGTATGAACATGAAAAGTATGAGCATGTACAGCACTCAATATTTAGTTGCGGCTCCTTTGGCCTGGAATAAGGCAATGCGGTGTGGCATGGAGTCGATCAGTCTGTGGCACTGCTCAGGTGTTATGAGAGCCCATGTTGCTCTGATAGTGGCCTTCAGCTCTTCTGAATTGTTGGGTCTGGCATATTGCATTTTCCTCTTCACAATATACCATAGATTTTCTATGGGGTTAAGGTCAGGCGAGTTTGCTGGCCAATCAAGAACAGGGATACCATGGTCCTTTAACCAGATACTGGTAGCTTTGGCACTGTGTGCAGGTGCCAGGTCCTGTTGGAAAATGAAATCTGCATCTCAATAAAGTTCATCAGCAGCAGGAAGTATGAAGTGCTCTAAAACTTCCTGGTAGACGGCTGCGTTGACCTTGGACCTCAGAAAACACAATGGACCAACACCAGCAGATGACATGGCACCCCAAACCATCACTGACTGTGGAAACTTTACACTGGACCTCAAGCAACATGGATTCTGTGCCTCTCCTCTCTTCCTCTAGACTCTGGGACCTTGATTTCCAAAGGAAATGCAAAATTTACTTTCCTCAAAGAACCTAACTCAGCAGCGAGTCTAGTCCTTTTTGTCTTTAGCCCAGGCGAGACACTTCTGACGCTGTCTCTTGTTCAAGGCTTGACACAAGGAATGCGACAGCTGAAACCCATGTCTTGCATACATCTGTGTGTGTTGGTTCTTGAAGCACTGACTCCAGCTGCAGTCCACTCTTTGTAAATCTCTTCCACAGTTTTGAATGGGTTTTGTTTCACAATCCTCTCCAAGGCGCGGTTATCCCTATTGCTTGTACACTTTTTTCCTACCACATCTTGTCCTTCCCTTCGCCTCTCTAATAATGTGCTTGGACACAGAGCTCTGTGAACAGCCAGCCTCTTTAGCAATGACCTTTTGTGTCTTGCCCTCCTTGTGTAAGGTGTCAATGGCCGTCTTTTGGACAACTGTCAAGTCAGCAGTCTTCCCCATGATTGTGTAGCCTACAGAACTAGACTGAGAGACCATTTAAAGGCTTTTGCAGGTGTTTTGAGTTAATTAGCTGATTAGAGTGTGGCACCAGGTGTCTTCAATATTGAACCTTTTCACATTATTCTAAATTTCCGAGATACTGAATTTGGGACTTTCATTAGTTGTCAGTTATAATCATCAAAATTAAAAGAAATAAACATTTGAAATACATCAGTCTGTGTGTAATGAATGAATCTAATATACAAGTTTCACTTTTTGAATGGAATTACTGAAATAAATCAGCTTCTTTAACACACTACTTCTCCACTGCGAAGCATAGGTCTTTTGCTAGTTTATATAATATAATCAACATATTTTGCTGCATTTCATCTTAAAAATATCATCATCATATGTAAATAAGTGCTTTATAAAGAGACGCTGGTTGTGCAATATTATAACTGTAGTGCAAGCTTACAGTGAGGTGATTGTACTTATAAGTACAAACAGTTCTACAAGGAGCAGTTGAAGGACTGATTGATTATTTAAAGTTCTTGGGATGAAACTGTTTCTGAACCGCAAGGTCCGTACAGGAAAGTCTCTGAAGCATTTTGCCGTGGCTGAGGCATCATGTGCTTGATGCTGTATATCGATAATTCTCTTTCTGATCAGCTGCTGCAGCTGTGATTCTCCACTCAGATACAGTGATATAAATACTCCGAGTGGTGCAGTAAGAGTAATATGGAAAAAGATGATCCGCTGTGGCAACACCTAACGGGAGAAGCTGAAAGAAGAAAAAAAGGTGCAGTGAGAGTAACAACGCTAAAGCAGTTATGGTATTTGGAATACTATGGCTATTCCCTGGACTATTATATTGTTACAAGTTAATTACAATCAGATGCATTACACTAATAAACAATACGCAGTTAGTTTCAGTGTATTTATAAAGCTGCGTGAGGAAAATAGAGCAACCACACAGGAACAGTAGCACTGCTATGACACTGGGTGCCGCCAGTCTGCAAAACCGAGCGGAGAACTTGTGTACGACAGGGTATGAGGTACCGTGGAAATGTGCGTGGCTTTATGCCAAGTGTAGGTTTTATACATCGCGATTTGAACGTGGAAACGTTCTTGCGCAACATTTTTGTGCGTATGCACCGTTTATGCATGAGGCCCCAGGAGTGGATTTGGGGACCCCTGTTCCAGACCGTGACGACCCTTACTTACACATACAGTACCTCCCATGTTTCACTTTTCTCGCCCAGCACGACGTCCTCTGTATAGTCGTACTTTCAAACAAACCAAAACTCACGATTTTCTTCATTTTATAATGTCCTGTAATCCGCAGCACATGTAGGGCATAGCTTTCGTAAAAGCAATTTTAGAAAACCGTTAGCAATTTGCAAAGTTTTCCTGGCAAAATACAAAATAAAGATCGATGAAATAACTTATAGGAATGGTTGGAATTAAACACTAAAAAGTGAAATTTTGACATAATATGCCATTTTTGTGAAGGTCCACTTGGGAATTAGGAAATAAAAGTACATTCATACTGCGTATACAAAAATAATTAGAAACGCAGGAAAATGACTCATCAGAGCTTCAGGTTCCTCGTTTTGATGGCAGCGCACAAATTGTGGCGACAGCTGCTGAAGCTGAATGTGTTCAGCTGCGCTCTGCAAGGTAATACTACATTATCGGAATAAAACACATGATACTGTCACGTTTATGACGTTACATCTTAGCCATTGCAGCATATAACGAGTCAAAAATAATACATAGCCTAGAAAGTTATTAATTAAAATATCTACCTAACGCACCCAAGTAAAGTAAAAAATCCAACACAAAAAAACATTCGAACTGCCCTCTCCGCCAGTCTCCGTCCCACAATTCAGTGCGACCGGCAGCCTTTGAAAAAGCGGCGCGGCTCATTCAAGATGGCGGAGCTGGAGCAGCTGCTGGATGAGAGTGAGTATTAACAAGCTCGATAAGTGCAATCTTATTAGTTTTTTTATTGAAATAAGTTTTGTGTTATGTTTTTGAGATGTCACTCTGTAGTTTGCTTCTTGTATTCCAGTATTAAACGTTATAATTTTTTTCCCTTGGAAAACGTACTAACATTAATGTCTGTGCCTTGTTTATGTCGTGGCCAGCTTCCTAAAAACTGGACAACAAAGATAATTGCACACTAGAAACACAACAGTGCCTTCTAGGTTATTTTTTATGTTTGAAACCAGAAATATTTTTTAATAACTCGTAGCGTAGGTAGATGGTTTCGTTAGTTTAAACTGAATGTAAGAAGAGAGAGAGAGAGAGAGAGAGAGAGAGAGATAGATAGATATTATAGTTCTTGGCTTTGTATTTCTTTTTAATGTGTTGAACCTTTCCAAAATTAAATTTAATGTTGGAAGGTTTATGAGCCTAGCTGAAGTTTAAAACGCTTGGATAATGGATTTATACCCTGCATCTTCTTTTTACCCTTAATTCAAGTTTGAACACCGTTTCAGCGGTTTGTTTACCTGTCAGTGAGAAACGGTAGTGATTACGTCTTGCACAGTTTCCATGTTTGGACCTCACTTTGGGGCTCTGTCGGAAAGAAGGGATATGTTTGCCAACAAAGCTCTCAGTAATGCAGTTATCCCCTTTTTGTCGCACTCTTGTTTGTTTGACTTGTATGTATTTTTTGCGTTTTGCAAATTTTTGTTGTGTTCTTCATTTAGTAGCTAATGTAACTTGTTTTCTTGCATTTAGTGTTATTGTTCCGAACGTGGACATATTAAAAAAATAATTATAGTAAGTTGAAGATATAACTATTTGTTAGGCACTGTTACTTTTGCACTTTAAAACCTCTCTGTCCAAAACAAGGTATACAGTAGCTACTTAATGTCAGGTTGCACATGGATGAGGTGTAAATGACTACTTTTATGGTTAATATTGGCTTATTATATTTGTATTATATTTTTATAGCTTATGTATATTTTCACAGACTGCTCAAAAGATAGCAACAACATTTCCTAGTTGCATCAGGTTTGATTGCTGCATTGTGCTGGTTACTTTCTGATTTTTGCATTGGCACCATTGCCTCCCAAGATGATATTTGACTTGAAATGGATTACTAGAGTGGGCAGAATAAAGTGATACTGTAGTGTAATATTAGTCATTTTTATAGCATTTGACCATTTACAAGGCAGTTCTTGTTATTGTATATTGTGTTTTTTTTGGTTTAGTGCATGTCAAAGTTTTTTTCCCAGTTTCTGTAGAATGCAACTTGCAGCTGAGAGGATAGTTTTGACACATACCATTCTCCATTTGTTTTAAATAACTCATTTTTGTTGTGGGCAATGTGCATGTAGTTTACAAAGAACCCTAGATTTTTTTCAGTGCAGAGAATAATGTACTGATTTACTTGACAAGGGTAGGTGTATCTCTGAATTCTTACATGTTATGTTAGAAATTGAACAAAATACATGACAAAACGTCTTCTGTTAAGTTATGTAATGGTTATTGATCATTAAGGTAAATGTACGCTTAACTACTTTGATTTAAAATGGCCTGTTATTGAAGTGCACGATATGTTAATTTGTTATATATGAAGTATACAACTGTAGATGTAAATCCCTAATGAGATAAGAGTAAGGATGAAAATCCAATAGAAGGCCCAAAAATAGCATTCTAAACATAACATTCCCAAACATGATTTAATCAATTCATTATCACTGGGGCTTATTATGGTAGCACTAAACACAAGGCAGAGGACATTTTCAGGCAAGACTACATTTCCGTCACTGAGCCTACTTATGCACTAACTCGTATTTTATCAATTTAGAGTTCATGTGTCGGGGTTATACACATGTAGGGTACGTTTAAATATGCTTGGGTTTCTTTTTCATCTCAAAGACCTCCAAATCAAGTTGAGTAATAACTGCCTGTTGGCATAGCAGCTAGGTGGAGCTTGTCCATGGTTGTTTCCAACTATGCAGTTGAGGCTATTGGCATAGAGTAGACACTAGGTCTTTGCCAGCCTCAGTGAAAATAAGCACTTTCAGAAGCTAGACACAGGTGAGTCTTTTCTAGTTTAATGAAATAGCATCATTTGTAATTGTGATTTTTAAAATGGACTATTAAGTAGCACCTTGAGCATAATCAGTCGAGGTGGTGTCTTGTATAGTTCATTTTCTAAATTCTTTATTCTTCAGAGGAACTGAAGCTATTTGCTTTCATTCCTTCAGATCAGCAAGAATGCTGCATTTACCCTTTTTTTGAGATGTGCTGTATGCATGGTGTTAGGTGTAACTTGCTTTATCACCATAATTTGGATATCGCATGATTTAAAACTTCTGGATGCACAAACCAGTGTGTTTCTTTGTGCCAGTCCCAAGCTCGGATAAATGGGGAGGGTTATGTCAGGAGGGCATCCAGTGTAAAATTTTGCCAAATCAATATGTGGACAAGATGATCCGCTGTGGCGACCCCTAACAGGAGCAGCCAAAAGAAAAAGAAGAAATCTTCTGCCAGTTTATCTCTGGCCAGTCTGTTTGTATTTGGACAAAGGGCAAAACTAAACAGTTTTCAGTGATGCTTGTAGGCTGTGTAAAGTGGTGTTTATTGTTGACAAGGTAATGTTTATGATGACATTTTTTTTTAGTTTTTTTTTTTTTTTTAAAGACGTTTATTTTTGGTGTATTTATTGCATATAGAATTTTTGCCTTTTAATTTTTCAAACTAAAGCATAAGATATTTGAGAAGTGTACACATTAAAGATTTTAGGATGTGGTGCTATAATGTGAAACCCTACCTAGTGCTTTTTAGAATTTTTCTTTCTGTTTTATATCCCAAGGTTTTCTATGAATATGTGGAAAAGCATGTGCATGGGACAAGTGCTATATAAACATAGTATTACTAATTTATTACTGCTTTTAAAATTGGTCAATAAATGAAGGTACTGGAGGTTTTTTTGTTAAGATTACTGTTTTTACGCTTGTGTTGAGTTGAATTTTTGTTGTTCTTAGTATGTTGCTTTAACCATTAACACTGTACATCTACAGTGATCCCTCGCTATATCGCGCTTTCGACTTTCGCGGCTTCACTCCATTGTGGGTTTTAAATGTAAGCATATCTAAATATATATCACAGATTTTTCACTGGTTCAAGGATTTCTGCAGACAATGGGTCTTTTGTTGGTTTGCCCAGTTGAAGTCATACAAGGGATGCTATTGGCGGATGGCTGAGAAGCTACCCAATCGGAGCATGTATTACGTATTAAATAAAACTCCTCAATGATGTACAATATGCTTCCCGCGCGGTGCTTCGCACACTTGAAAGCTCTTGCAGCACAAATTTGATTTTTGATTGTTTGCTTTTCTCTGTCTCTCTCACTCTCTCTGACATTCTCTGCTCCTGACGTAGGGGGTGTGAGCAGAGGGGCTGTTTGCCTAGAGGATATGGACGCTCCTCTAAAAAATGCCGAGAGACTACCTTCACATTGCTCCCTTCCTTGCTGCCGCTTTATCGCGGTGCTTCACAAACTTAAAAGGCCAACAGCACGTATTGATTTTTGATTGTTTGCTTCTCTCTCTCTCTCTCTCTCTAACATTCTCTGCTCCTGACGCGCACTCCTTTGAAGAGGAAGATATTTTTGCATTCTTTTAATTGTGAGAAAGATCTGTCATCTCTGTCTTGTCATGGAGCACAGTTTAAACATTTGATTAAAGGGTGTTATTTCATGTCTAGAGGGCTCTAATAATGTTAAAAAAAAAAAAAAGTATTTAGGTCGTAAACAGCTTTTCTATGCTGTAACTGCGAAAATATTATATTTATAAAGAATCCTACTTCGTGGTAGAGTCTGGAACGGATTAACTGCAATAAACGTGGGTTTACTGTATAACTGTGCGGAGAATATTTATAAACAGTGTGGTTGAGTTTATAAGGGCTTAAAATATATAGAAATAACCATACAAACATATGGTTTCTACTTCACGGATTTTCACCTATCGCGGGGGGTTCTGAAACGCAACCCCCTCTATTGAGGAGGGATTACTGTACTGCAGGATCTAACTCATTTAGATCATGACCTACCGTCCTCAAAAGTTGGCATATCACTGTAAACAGTCCAATCTGTCAAATTTATAGAAGAAACTGGTCTGATGGTACATGTATGGAATTGGAGTAAGTTCTGTTGGTGCCTGAATGGAGGGAAAAATATATGATCACAAGGTGAATAATAAAGGTACACCATAACTCATTGAGTATAAATAACTTTCTCCATCCTAGGCGAGGATTTGAATCGTTCTAATGATTTATCAGCTTTTAGAGATCTCTTACTCCAAGACAGGGTCACTGGCCAGAAGTCTGAACCTCCTGCTCCCTTGTTACAGCATCTACTTTGTTGAGGGTCTGACAGGTGTGGAAATAACTTGGAGCATTTTAAGAATAGTGTTCTTCTGCTTTCTTTATTTTTTGACTTGTACATCTTTGCTGATACATTGCATTCATTATGTAGGCTATAGATTTTGGAGCAACCCCTCTGCATTTGACTCTCATTGTCCGGTGCAATAAAGGCATTCTTTTAAGGTATTCCAGTACTACAGCGTTGAAAGTAGTTAGGATTGTTGTAAAGATGCTTGTCACATTAATTTAAAAACTGCACCCACAAGTCCCAAACACCACCTCAATTATACCGTGGATTTTCTATACACACAAAGTGACATAATTGAGAGGACTGTAGAGAAGGATGCCCTTTCTTCTGCTTTATTATACTTGTAATCCACATGGATATTTTTTTTGTTTTTTGTTAATCTAGTTAGTCTGCTTTGACGTACCAGAGGTCAGAAATTAAAATGTCACTGCCCATCCCTTTCATATAAAAGGAGGCACTGGCACAATGAGTACTTCCCTTTTTTTTTTTTTTTTTATAAAATCAGACATCTTTATTAAAAGCAATTTAAAGTCAATACCCATTAAGTGAGTTTGAGTGATTTATCAAGATAATAAAACAATAATAAGACAATCGTATATAAAATAAAGAAATCTAGGCCAAAATTGGTTTATAGAGTCTTTGTGTTATGTGAATGGATGCTTTGCAGTACAAGGCACCAGGTCGGGGCCTCATGTATAAACGGTGCGTACGCAACAGAAATGTTGCGTAAGACCGTTTCCACGTTCAAATCGCGAAAGCCACGCACTTCCACAGTACCTAATACCCTAGCGTACGCAAGTTCTCTGCTTGGTTTTGCAGACTGGTGGCACCCAGCATCAAAGCAGTGCTACTATTCTTGTGTGGTTTCTTTCATTTTGAGATCCACGTCCCTGACGCGACTTTATAAATACACTGAAATTAACCACATATTAACCAGTAGCAATATAAATGTTCCACCGAATGGTCAAACTATTCCAAATACCATAACTGTTTTAATGTTATTACTCTCACTGCACCTTCTTTTTTCAGCTGCTCCCGTTAGGGGTTGCCACAGCAGATCATCTTTTTCCATATTGCCCTCACTTCACCACTCAGAGCAGCTGATCGAATTATCGGTATACAGCATCAAGTAGACGCTGCCTCAGCCATGCTTCCTATTTGAACTGCTTCTCGCATGGCAAACGCTTCAAACCTTTCCTGTACAGACCTCGCAGTTCAGAAAGAGTTGCATCCCAAGAGCTCTAAACGCACTCAATCAGTCCAACTGCTGCTTGTAGAACTGTTTGTACTTATAAGTGCAATCACCTCACTATAAACTTGCACTACAGTTATAATATTGCACAACCTGAGCCACTTTATAAAGCGCGTAGTTACATATGATAATATCATTTTTAAGGTGAAATGCAACAAAATATGTGTTATTATACAGATAAACTAACCTCATTTAAATAATTTATATTGTTAATGATTAAAGGACACTGTGTTGCTTCGCTAGCAAGGATCTGGCGCTCCTCTCACAGATTGTTCCTGCCTCGCACTGTATGCTTCACTGGGACTGGAGTAAAGAACAGAATAATTAAACATTTACTATGAAGATATATTTCCGTGTTCCTTAGAAGTTTTGAAGAATCGGCGTTATATGCTTGCAGATGGCTTAACGTCTATTACAGAGCTGATTGTGTGGCGATTGGTTACTTGGAGAAAGAAAAGGAAGAACAGGAGTTGGAGGTTAGTACGTTTGAAAGAGACAGAACTGCAGGGGCGACCTTAGGCATGTGTAAACTGTGCACCTGCACAGGGCCGCCAAATCCCAGGGGCCTCCATGCCAATATGTATTGAATTTAAAACAGAAAGAGAAAATAACGACACAGCTAAAAACGCAGCAGCAAATTTCGGCAAGAGTTAAACGCTTGTGTCATGAGCATAAGGTGGCTATGCAGTGTCTGCAACGGATGTGGCCATCCACCATGCATAAGATACCATATTGACATTGGCGGGCGAAGGGGCCATGGATTCTTTCTCTGCCCAGGGTGGCCATGAGCCTAGAGCCACCCCTGAGTACTGCTGCAAAAAATTATTTAATCGAAAGTTGCTGCGCCACCGTGTTCCCATGTTTAATAACGTGCTTTAACTCCTATCATCATGAAAATGATATCGTGTATACATCTCAGTATTTTAGTTATTCAGAGAGCTGTAATATCACAAATGTAATGGATTCTGTGTCCTGTTGGAGGATGAGAAAGCCGGTTTAAGAAGCACGTAGTAATACACACACACACACAGAGCACATAGAAGAACCCATACAAAACAAAGCATTTAATGTGCTACTTTAAATTACAATGTAATTTGAGAAACTGGTTAAATGATTTTAAGATGAAGTTTATGATCTACTTTAATGACAAAATAAACTGATTAAAGTGGGAATTTGGAGATTTAAAAAAAAAAGTCAACTTTTTTTCCCCTCTGTACCCTAATAAGCTTTCATATGACACTCGGACGGTGGGCTACGACTCGCCTTTTCACGGCAACTTTGATATCTGACAACTTCTTTTTTTATTGCGGGCACTGTGTGACTTTGTGAACTTGAGCTTTCGAGTTTCTCTGACATGCTATGTCAGTCGATCAGCTTCCTTTTTTTGTTTATACCACTGTTTAAACCAACAAATAGTATGTTTTTCCTTGCCTCCACTTGGTATTCGTTGAAATTCTTCCATTTTCCCTCTTGCTTTTCCCATTTTCTTTTCACAGAACACTGAGCCTAAGGGCTATTTATATTGATTTGCATATCCAAAGAGGTGTAATTCTGGGAGGAGTTGGGGCGGGACAGCAGGCGAATACACGAGTGTTACTTTTCATGCTGACCAGGATTTATGTAGCGGAAGTTGGCGAACGCACAAATTTATGCATCTGGATTTTTCTGTGTGTAAGCACATTTCGGCTTTTATGCTTGCGTCATGTTCTAGTGAGTTCTACGCACGGCGTTATGCATGAGGCCCAAGGTCTGCAGGGATGAGTCTGCAGTCAATAAATAGTGGCATGTTGGTGTAAACAAAATTGCCTTTTTTTCCATTGTAGTTACTGAGCGTGTATAGTAGATTTGATGTAAACCTTTGGTTTTAGTTGTAGCTTATAGTTTTAAGCTGTTTGTATCCATGCAGCAAGTGACAAAGGCACAGGCTGTATCTAGTGTGAAGCAGGATTTTGGTTTATAACGCTTAATTGAGCATTACTGACATTGAATAGCCTCTGAAAATTTATTATTTTTTAACATATTGAGATAACAAAAGGGTAATTGGATTAAGGCAGTTTGTTTCTGTTAACAAACAAAAAGGGAACAAGCTGGTGTTTGCTTTCTTTTAGGGATATTTTAAATAATATACAAATATTCTTATTTCGGGCAACACACGTTCGAGGATCTGAACAGTAACGGAAGCTGTAGCAGAAAATTTATTCCACAAGAACAGCCAGATTAAATGGTTATGTGCAGCGTGCTGAACAAAATAAAAAAAGAATACATTCTTTCATCACTGATCCTAAACAGGGGTTTAATTTCCTCATGGTATTGTAGGAATTGTGCTTATTACAGATGAGCCTCTTATTACAAATGAGTTCTGTTCCTGCACACATTTGCATCTCGACAAGTAAATCAGAACTTTGGACCTGATGTTTGGTAATAAAAAAAAAATCTGGAAAGAGCATAATGCTTTATTTTGTATTTGAAGCAAAATGTTTCAGATTTATTAATAGAATAACAGGCAATATTAATGTACTTTTAATCACCAAACCCACAACTTACCCATGATTTAGTTTAACTAGTTTATGTATAGTATGTCAGCCTTGTGCTTAAACCTCCCACAGTTTTTAAAAATGTTACAGTACATCATAAAGTTGTTCCATCATTATGCATTTTCAAAAAACGTATTGTTGACGATTAATCCTGGCAGAGAAAGCCACTGCTTAGAGTATCGCATCCTCCATCTAGAAGCTATACTTGAAATGCTGAGAATTGAAAGCACCAGTTTATATTTCTTGGCTAAATGGACAGCTGCCGATATAATAGTAGCTTATAGTATCTGTGACCGTTTATTGCATAGCCTTGTGCACTGCTGGCTACAAGGACACATGCAAACAAAATTGAATTGGTTGAAAATTGTGACAGTCTTTTTCCATGTTTTACTATGCCGCCTTGGTCGAATGTTGTCTGAGTCAAAACTAGTTTTATTATAATTAGTAAAAAAAAAAAAAAAAAAGAGCGAGAATTAAGGTTTTAATATGTTTGTATCTGTGGAATTACAGCAATTTGGAACTGCAATAAATTGACTGTACTGTATTATTTAAGTAACATCCACAAGAAATTATGAAATAGTGAAAACCCAACTACTTTTTAAAAGGCAAAAAGGATTACATTATTGCCACTTTTATCACTTTATTAATAGTTCAGAAATAAGCATACTTGATGCATGCATGATTTGAGAGTGTAATGTGCTCAGTCAAGTGTAGGGTTGGGTACCATTTAGATTTTATTGATTCCATATCTGATTCCAGTTCTCCTTATCACGGTTCTTTTTGAATCTTGGTTCTGATTGTAATATGGTCAAAAAGTTTCAATAACAAAAACCTCTCTGTTCTCTTTAAAAAGTGCAACTTAGCTTTGTAATGTACCTTGAACCAGTGAAAAACAGGATGTATAAATAATGAAATAATAAACATTTCTTCAGCATAAATATTACAAATACACACAGTAAAAAGTTTGCGTTTGCATTCAACAATAAAGGCAACAGTTCTTGTGAAGAGAAATCGACTATCAGCCTTTTCTGGAAGTATGTGTGTCCTCTCTGAATATCGTTTCCAGCAGTGGAGAAAATGTGCTCACTCAGGGCATTAAAGACCTGTGCACACAGATCTGAAAAGGCCAGGTATAATAAAGGATATGTAGTTATTTTGCTCCACCATCAGGCAATAGGGTCTTCGGATGTTCTTCTTGAGGGCTTTTGTTGACCCATCGTCACATATCTGTCAATCTGGTCCTAAATGGACATTCTTCTTTCTCTTAGGTAAATTTTTCACCTTTAGGTTATCCTTAGCAGCAAATAATTCTTCTTCCGGACCCATTGTGAACATCTTGCAGGAAGTTGGCAATTTTGGTAAAGAACTGGCTTATTACAAAAAAAAAAAACTGAAAACCATAAATGGTGATTGACAGCATGGAAGAGAGAATTTCAACTGTGTGTGTATTTAAAAGCTCCTTCTGACTTTCTTTTCTCTCCTTCCTCATTCTTGCTCTGCTGTCCTTCCTCCTTTTCTGACAAGTGGGCTGCACTGACTTACCCACGATCATACTGTGTTGCCTACAAAGTATTGGCATTTAGATGAGGTTTAAAGTTTAGAGGAGTCAATGTGTATTCATACTAGGGCTGTCAGATCAAACTTCGCTATTCAAATATAATTTACATTCATTCAAAAAAGGTTTTGTTCAAGGGCGGCATGGTGGTGCAGTGGTAGCGCTGCTGCCTTGCAGTTAGGAGGTTCGCTTCCCGGGTCCTTCCTGCGTGGAGTTTGCATGTTCTCCCCATATCTGCGTGGGTTTCCTCCGGGCACTCCGGGTTCCTCCCACAGTCCAAAGACATGCAGGTTAGTTGGATTGGCGATTCTAAATTGGACCTAGTGTGTGCTTGGTGTGTTTGTGTGTGTCCTGCGGTGGGTTGGCACCCGGGATTGGTCCCTGCTTTGTGTCCTGTGTTGGCTGGGATTGGCTCCAGCAGACCCCTGTGACCCTGTGTTTGGATTCAGCGGGTTGGAAAATGGATGGATGGTTTTGTTCAAGGGCAAAAGCTGCTGTTTGATTGTAAAAGACTGGGTGTTTGTTTAACCCACACTAATTTTGGAATTTTGTTATTCGACGTGCTATGCAAAGCTGCACAATTTTACTGATCTGTTTTGTGCTCCACTTCCACAATCAGCCTTTAATTTTTTAATAAGTAAAACTTCTCAACCAGACCAATTCACAAGATAATGCTTTTTTCCCCTGTCCCACTGCTTTATAAATTGATCTACAAGTGCATTCAGAGCAGTTTTTCTAAATGCTTCTACTGCAATCTAAAAGTATTGTTTTTCATCTGATTCTGCCTCATTAAATCTTAAACCTCAGGTCCCTGCCTGTTGTTTACTGCTAAGACTTTCTCTTAAAGCAAATGGAAAATAACTGTCCTAATTCTGATTTTTCCTTTGAATACAATGTTTGAGAACCCCAACTTTAAAGACCTTTATCACTCAACATGCCTTGTTCCAAAACTAGTCGTTGTCTTTAAGGTGGTGCTGGTTTGACTAAAACATTGACGTATAATTAAAATATTCAGGTCACCTTTGTTAAAATATTGCTGTATCTGTAAAGAATAAAAAAGTAGATAAATTGTGCATACACTGACTTAATGCTGTGTCAATCACATTTTTCTGGGTGAATACACAAGTGCTGACTGTTTTTTTTTTATTCTGAATGTCGTAATATTAACTGTACTCTGTCACTGCTTGTTGGACACTTCCAAAATGATAAAATGAGTTTATTTTGCTTGCTGTTTTTTCCCTGTTGCTTTCTTACTGACTATTTTATGTTTAAATAATAGTTGCCAGAGTACTGCTAGGGTTACTTGTTTTGGCTGTATCAGCCAGTGCTATCATCATCATCATCATAAAATATAAAAGCTTGTACAAATGTACTTGAGAAGTTTAAATATTTGAATATTTACATATTTTAAATTTGAACATTCAAACCTTATTTTCTGGCTAATTTGACAGCCCTAATTTGTACATAAATATCACTATTTACCTGTATAAAATTTTCAGCCTTTAACTTCTCTATATTCTGTCCAGTTAGTGCTGTGCTCCACTTCGCGTTTAAAATTTGGGTGTAATGCAGTGGCCTCTTCAAGAAGGTTTCTGATATCTCTGTTTAAAACATACATTTTCTATAAATACAATACAGAAGTGTACATAAATAAACTTTTCTATCTATCTAATCAATCAAAAGGCAAAGCCCTGACTGACTCATCACTAATTCTCCAACTTCCCATGTAGGTAGAAAGCTGAAATTTGGCAGGCTCATTCCTTACAGCTTACTTCCAAAAGTTAAGCAGGTTTCATTTCGAAATTCTACGCGTAATGGTCAACAACGTCCGCCATGTTGAACTTTCTTATTTACGGCCCCATCTTTACGAAATTTGGTAGGTGGCTTCCCTGAGCTAACTGAAACCAATGTACGTACTTGTTTCGGTTGTATGATGCCACTGTCGGCCGCCATATTGAACTTTTCAACAGTCTTTGTTACTTATGGGCCCATCTTCAAGAAATTTGGTACACGGGTTCCCAATGCTAACTGAATCCTACTTACGTACATGTATACGTCCATAGCCTGCACCTCGGTCACTGTTTGAGGTGGCGTTGGGTCCCCCATCCCAACGCCTCCCACGTTGTTGGCTGCCTGCCTATATAAGACCGTCCGTCACTCCGGTCTCTACATTCCCTTCCTTGCTTCGCCATGGGATTCACGTCTTCCTACTGGTAACTACAGCCTTTTTGTTTAATCCACGGCTTCTCCGCTGTTTTATTGTTCATTTATTACAATTAAAGTTATTGTGTAGGTATTTTAGACTTACTTTACATTGCTCAGGTACCCATTTCCTTTATCATTCCAACCCCCATTACCATGTCTATCGAGATGATCACTATCGATCAAAGAACTGTCACTTACCGAGTGGTTTCCATGCCCGGAGATGGCACCTACCTTTTTCATTCTCTTTGTTACATATTGCACGGCCATATCAGGCTCACTCTTTATATCCGGAGGAACATCGTGTCTTATGTATTGAATGACTGGGACAGGTTCAAGGTGTGGACTGATGACGGTACAGGAGATAATTATACTACACAGGAGCACTAGAAGAGTGAAATGCTTAAGCCCTTTACCTAATGGTTCTGCATGTGAGTTGATGGCTGCCGCTGAATTGTTCGGTTGTCGCTTTCAAGTGTACCGAAATGGCCAAATATTTTACACCTTTCGACAACTGCCAATGCCTCTTAAACATCTTAGATTCACAGGTGACGATTTCAGTAGTGGACACTTTGATGTTTATGAATGTTTAAACTCTCAAAAGCTGGATGTGATTTTATTGATGAAACCGGTTTTGTGCTTACAACGCTTGACAGATGCCGAATGTCACTTCAACACAACAAATCCTGCAAATACTGTCGTAATTGAAACAAACCATGAAACTCAAACAGATTATGACAGCAGCAATCCAAGCTGTGAGATTTGAGACAAGATTACTGTTCACATGGCCAACTGTAAGTTACATGCTCAAGAGTAAGCTCAGCTCACAGCTTGGTCATATTACAACCGGAGGGCCGAACTGACAATGTGGTATACAAAGAGAGATCCTTAACAAATAATGATTGGCATATTTTCCCTCGGTTTGAAAAGGTTTAATTTTCTTCTTAATAAAAATTTTAATGCAGTACTTCGCCGCTGCAAAGCGCGGTTATTTTGCTTATATGTATGTATGTATATGTATGTATGTGTATATATAATATAATATAATATAATATAATATAATTATATTATATATATGTGTGCGTGTGCCAAGAGATTTAACCACACCCGGGGCCGGAAATTTAAAAGACAAAGTAGAATGTTGTGAAGAATTCGAAAATGGAGTGGTACACATGCAGGGCAGGTTAGAGATAATGGAAGTATGAAAATTCGAGAGACTCAAAGGATAGTAAAATTGCATAAGTGCAAACAAATGGAAATTATTACTTGGTGAAATAACGGAACAGCGAAAAGAGATCGAATATATTGTTTGGATTTAAACTGAGGTCGGAGATGTTCTAATTTGTGTTGCCATCTGGCAAAAGTAGTGTTTCTTCCCAACGAAGAGGCGTATCCATGAGAATTAAAACATTTATTGTTTGGTGAAAGTGAAATCCACATACGCGAGTGACAGAGATATGAATTTGCTGTAGTGAAGCGCAGGCGGATCTGGAGAGGGGTTGCAAGCGAATTGAGCAAGGGGTGAAGCCCCATGGTATTGAATTAAAATTCTATTTTCCTGGTAGTTCTTGGAGAGATCTGCCCAAACAACCTGCATAAGGTTGGACACAAACACTGTCTCCCTCCTTTTAAAACTGAAGAGCTCTTCAAGCTTTTGAAGAAAATCAGCCCGGCTAAGTTCACGTGTTGAATTACAGTATTTCAGAAGAAACACAAAGTATGGATGTGTGTAAAATTTTCATCGGCTGCATATAATCTCCTGCCTTTCTTATGTCTTCATTTGTTGGTTGATCAAGTCTGTTTGAGACAGAATATATTTTCTGTTCACAATTTTAAGTGTTTTTCTTTTTTACTTTGAATTGTGATGTACCAAAGAGTGCTGCCAATTTGTGCTAGAGAGCTAGGAAGCTTGACATTCCTATGTTTATTTCATGAGACCCGTACAAAATATAGCTAAACAGTGTGCCAGAGAACTTGTTCTTGCCAGTCCCTCTTCATTGGCTTTTCAGACATTAATCCAAGCTGGTAGTTTGAATTGCAGGATACTGTTCCAGCCCTACAGCATCAAGTAGAATTACAACATTTTCTCGCGTCAAGTACTATGGAGTGTAGCAGTAGATCTGTGACATTTGCAAACTTTAAACTAAAAGTACATCGAGAATTATGAATAACCTGAAGTCTTAATATTGTGTATAATAGCACATAAACCTTTGATTTGTAAGTAAAAAATATTAATCTGTAAATTTGTATATAATAGTGTTATAAGGTTAAATAGGGTGGACTTGTTTATGAGTTGTTGTTTTTTCCAGAGATTTATATCATTATCCAGACAAAACAACAATGAATTTTGACTGTCCAGTCTGTTACTGATTTCACTGAGTTGGCACTTTGTACACCAAGATTAATTGTGTGGGCAAAGCAGATTAGTATTATGTATGTACCTTTTTTTTTTATTGCCACTTCCATCTTAGCATAATTCTCTACAGCGATTAGCATTTTTTTGAAGATGTCAAATTCCTCCCAAAAATCAGTTTTTTAGTCACGGCTCGACCTATTTTGATTTGTAAACTTTTTTTCCCCCCTTTCATTTAGGGATGCACCGAAATGAAATTCTTGGCTGAAGCCGAATAATAATGAAATGTTTGGCCGAAGGCCGAATACTGAACGCGGTGTTTCGCATTTTTTTTTCCATTTATTTTGCCAATTTTTTCACCATTACAATAATTCAATAGTAAAATTTTGCTTTTTACTATTTTGTGTTGCTATTCAGAGAAATAAATCAAATAACAAAAATACAATTTCAAAATATTTATTTAACACGGAACATTTTTTTTTTTAACATTCTAGCAGATATTATACAAACAAAGCACAATATAACTTAAAATAAATAAATAAATTTAGGAAAATAAAAAAATATTTTTATTTGGCCATCTTTGAAGCCCCCCTTCTTGAATAGCCTGTTAGGCTTATAACTGACTGCTGAAAGAATGTAACTCTGTATGTCTACAACAACAAATGTGCATTGAATAGTGCAAAAAATGTGGATGAACCCACAACAAATGAATAACTGTCCTAGACATAAGCATACTTTGCCTACTTCTTCAGGAAAAGTGGCAGGTTCTTCTTTATGAAAAGTAGCTTCTCTGCTTTCTCACATGAAAGTCGGTTCCTCTTCTCATCGATGACATGAGATGCAGCACTAAACAGTCTCTCTCTGTCGGTGCTTGTGCATGGAGCAGACAAGTACCTGCAGAATAGTTGAAATTTTTATTGCAGTTTTCTGACAGTTGCTCATTTCAAAACGAACAATGTCTTCAAGATAATGAAATGGTTGAAACCCAGTGTAGGCCTACTATTTTACTACACTGAAAATAGTTAAATTTTCACAAAATACATAATATAAAATATAGGTAGTAACACTTTACAATGTTTCCTTTTGTTAACATTATTGCATTAACTAACAATGAGCAATACATTTGTTATGGTATTTATTAATCTTCGTTAATGCAAGATAATAAAAAATATTTAGTTCATGTTAGTATAAGTGCATTAACAATTTTAACAAATAGGCCTACCACTTTTGATACTTTTTAATTCAAAAATTAAAAATGTGATACTTAATGTTAACATTTACTAATACAGTATTAAAACTAAGATTAATAAATGCTTTTAATAAGGGTTTTTCATTGTTAATGTTAAAAATAGAAACTACTTAAAGTGTTACCATAATCCAAAATATAAATAAAATCTTAAATTAATTTCCCATAGAAGTAGCCTACCTGTGTGCCATCTGTGCCAGGTCGGGAAAGCGGCCTTGATTGGTCCTCCAAAATTCGAGAGGGTTATTGCTCCTGGGGATGGGGACTTCTGAGAGATAACCATCTAACTGTTGAGCGGTTGAGCTTTTCCTCTGTCTTGCAAATGGGTTATTCTCTTGGAGGATCTCATCGAACATGTCAGACAGCGAGACTGTGCGTGGCTCATCTGTAGTACGAGCCCGTTTACTCTCTGCGCTGTTTTCATCTCCTGCGCTGTGCATCATCTGACTGTCTCCATCACCTAGCGGCTTTCCCAAATCCAACTCCGCCTGGATCATTTCTCGTGTGTGCAGCTTTTCCCCCACATCCAAGTAATGATCTTTATATTGTGGATCAAACACAGTCGCGATGCAGTACAGGGGTTCTGAGTCCGCCTGACTAAATCGTGTGCTGACAGCTTCCAAGAGCGCACTTTTAATTGTTTTAACTCCGTGGTCTGTTTCAGCCTCTTTGTTTAAAAGACGCTTTAGTGCTGCAAGTAAAGGTATGACGTCTGCCACAGATGCATCAGATGAGCTTATCTCTTTTGTTATCTGCTCAAAGGGGGCGAGAAGAGCGAGAACGTTCTCGATTAACACCCACTGGTATGCGGTGAATGTCGCGGGCAGGTCATGATCTGCTATGTATGTAGCCAAGACTCGCTTTTGCGCAAAAAGGCTTTCCAGCATATAATATGTACTGTTCCACCTTGTGCTCACATCTTGTTGGAAACGGTTTTGTGGCGTTCCGAACTGTTCTTGGATAGATTGTAGGCACGCATAGGCAAGCGGTGAATGTTTAAAATGGCCAACAATTTTCCTGCCTATCGCTATCACATCTGCTATACTGCGCTGAGTCAACAATCCCTCGTTGACCGGCAGTTGAATTGTGCGTGCCATACACCGTATGCCTTTCAGATCACTATCTTCCATGGCTTTAGCTATATTTCTTGCGTTGTTACTGACTACCGCATGCACTTTAGATCGGTCGATACGCCAAGTGTCAAACATGTTGGCGAATGCCTCAGATATGAACTTGAAGTGCTGTACGTTTTTGCAGATGCACCCCCTCTGGACAATTCAGCAGAACAGTGTCTGCAAATGGCCGTTTTTGCCTCTTTCTCTGACGCTTTAAAGTGCTTCCACACTGCTGACATTTTTGCTGCATAAAGCGCGCGCCTCTCACTCTACGCGGGTTACTATTTGATTGCGTCATTAAAAACGTCATTGTTCGGCAAAATTTTTTTCTGCCTTTTTACTTATCGGTTGCCGAACATTCGGTGCATCCCTACTTTCATTTTGTCTTCATCAATTGTAATGTACGATTACTTAGGGCTGCAATGATTAGTCGACATAATCAACGACGTCAACCACAAAAAATCGTTGATGCAGATTTTTTATTGTCAACGCATCATAAATTGAAACTTCAATAGAGGCTCCAGTCACTAAGAACCACATTAGTTTTTGTAACTGCAGTGCACTACATGAACGTCTGGGGGCAGGATCATTTGTTATTGTTTGTCAAGATTGCACACAGTCCTACCAACGAAGAAGAATGTCTAAGAAAATAAACATGGTTGCAATGACGAGTTGGATAGAGGAGGAGGAAGGAGATGGAAAAAAATTGAAACAGAAACTTTCTAAAGTGAGGGAGCACTTCACCGGGGGGAAAAAAAAAAAAAAGTTGAATGCAGATTATTCAAAGCGGACCTTTCTTTTCATGGCAGCACCACCGTGATGCGTGCGCATCTGAAATGCAAGCATCCTGGAGCTGTGATGCCACTGCCTCTTGAGAATTTATGCTGGTGCAGTTATAGTTAGTTAGGGTCAGATCAGGAGGGGAGGGAAAATAAAAGTGAAAAAAGCTAACATTTACAAGTAACAAATTTACACCCGATCTGTCTGTCTGCAAATAATATTGCATTAGTGCGATGATGTTTTCTGATTGGTACTATTTCAGGTCATACAATGATTACTGTATATGTGCCATTTTGAAGAAATCCCTCCTTCAATGCAGGGGTTGTGTTCCAGAACCCCCTGCGATAGGTGAAAATCCGCAAAGTGGAAACCATATGTTTGTTTGGTTAATTTTATATATTTTAAGCCCTTATAAACTCACACTGTTTATAATATATTCCCCGCACAGTTATAAAGCATAAACCCTTTGAATTCTCTTGGATATTAGGTAGGATTCATTGAAGTTATGTATGTAAATACACTGTTTATATATAGTAAAACCTAAATATTATTATTTTAAAGATATTGAGTGTCTCCGATATCACATATGTTGCAGCCATTATGATACAGTCCACCAGCAATAAATACGTATAATGCAAGAAAAATTGTACACAGTGACACTAAACGTACGTACATGTATGAAGTACTATAAGTAGAAAATTAATTATGCTTACTCGCCAACAATGACACGATGACTTGTCTGATTACAATTAGTTTTACTGCACAACAAAAGTCTTCTAAAGGAGCCTCTTCCGGCAGTCTTCGATCCAAATTCCTAAAGCAGATTCTATCCAGACTACTGCCTTATTACATCCACTTACAACTCGTTTTGCACCCTGGTTAAAAGGACACTGTGGCCGTAGATCTTCTATTCCTTTCCTACTTTTTAAATACAAAGAATCGTAGCCTCATTGATGCCGTAATGGCGTCCTACAGCGGTGTAGCTTTTCCCTTCCTTCAGCATATCCAAAACAGTTACCTTTTCGGCAAAAGTTAATGTCTGAAGCAGTAGCAGGAGTTGATCGTTTTGGAGCCATAATGAAGGGCTTGACTATGCACAAAAATAAACACAAAAGAGCACAAAGGTTAACTCTTTAATAAACTATATTTTTAAAAATTATCCCGGTTTTACGGTATTTGACTCTATTTTTTTTTTCCCCATTAATGAGTGGATGTTATCCACATTTTCTACTGCAATTACTGCAGTAGACTGGCTAAGAATAACCTACTCCACTGTCATGAGCATTGTACAAAAAAAAGTTTTTATGTGCACACAAGTATTAATACAGGTTTGCATGGCCCCATAAAGTGATAGTTTACAAGGGGGTGGCACTAATGAAGAGAAGGAATCGCGTTGCATGATAGATGCAGCCAAAATATAGAACCTTTTTATTGAACAAATTCTGCAAACAACTTAAACTATAATTTTGACATATTTTCAACTATCCAAAGAGGCATTTAGACTTCATCAAATATCCAGAGGTGATTGTCAAAAGTTACACTGCCCTGAACATGTCTTAGAAAAGGAATAAATAGTAAATATTTTTTGTAAACCAACTACACTTTCTGTTAATGTTAACAATCTCTGTCCACTGACACACGTTAAAGTGACTTTTTAAACAACTTTTTCATCATTAAACTGCATAATATTTAAACTAATAAATAATATCAATAAAATAATAGTGCAACTTCCAGTAATAATACTATTGCTTCAAGCCCAGGTGCATTACACAGTATTCACCAAATAAAAATAAAATACAACAAGTGCAACTTGGTGATGACATCTTTACCAACTGAACCATCATTTAGGCAAATAGTATTAATATGGACCTTGCTTCAAGCTAAGCTATATGCATAAATAATAAAACTGCAACTTGCATTTACAGTATAATGCTATTTGTGGTATATCCCTATGGAATCGTATTAGGGCCAAGGTGAAAAAAAAACAAAAACAAACTATATGTCGAGAATAAAGTCGACATGTTGACTTTATTCTCAACATTTCCACTTTAATCTCGACATAAGCATCAAAATTAAAGTTGACATTTCCACTTTATTCTCATAGTTTATAATTAAAGTAGAATGTCATAAACTAAACTTCATCCTAAAATCTATGTTTAATTTACTAGATTTTCTCAAACCCCGTCATAAGTTAACGTAGTACATTAAATGCTTTGTGTTGTGTTCCCCGACCCAGTTGTTAATCACTACGCTGCTTAAACTGACTTAATCCACATTAAGAGGAGGTGCCGACCGCGATCATCACACAGAATCCATTCACTTCATGATATTCCTGCTCTTTGAAAATTTAGAATGCTAAGATATATACGTGATATCATTTTCATGATGAAAAGTATTAAACATGCACAATAGTAGTGTAGGGTAGTGCTGCTCCCTCGTCCCCAGGTGTATGTTCAGTGTAGAAAACTTTATGGCAGGTGTGACGAGGCTCGAAAAAAATGGATGTATGAATGTGTATTGCACAGGTTTAAATTTAAATATTGTGTAAATGTTGGGTTTGTTATCTGGTGGTCAGAGGTACAAACACAGTATTAAATGGATGTTCTTCTGAGAGGGCCTTAATTGCATGCGTGCTGTCTGTCTGACATACCAAACCCTCAGCTCCTATCCTTCCTTTTTCTTTCTCCATCTAACCAATCACTACACGATAAACGTCTTTGTGAAATTAAAACTAGTTATAAATTTAGCCCACGGAGTGTTCAGGACTTTAAAAAATATCTTTGTTATACATGTTTGTTTATGCCATCCATTCTGGGTTACGCCTATCCCAGCAAGCATTGTGTGTGAGTCAGGAGCAAATCCTGAACACCAGCACATTGCAGGGTGAATACGAGCTACACATACACTAGCCCGGTCAGTATAGCATAACTACACCCCACATCCTACATGACTTTGAAAGAAAGCTAAAGCACGGAGAGTAAACCCAGCAGAAAAACATGCAAATTCAAGGCAGGGTACACCCAAGACCCTCTTGCTACGAGGCAGCAGTGCTACCTCCATGTCGCAGAGCCTCCACATGATTAATACTTGCTTTAATGCATTTCATCATGAAAATTATATCAAGTATTTATCGTAGCATTCTAAATATTCAGGGAGCAGGAATATCATGAAGTGAATGTCTTCTGTGCGGCAATCGCTGTTAGCGCCTCCTCCGTACAAGAGGAAGTCCGTTTAAGAAGCACATACCAATTTAACATGGCTCGGGGAACACTTAACACAAAGCATTTAATGTGCTATATAACTTATGATGGGGTTTGAGAAAATCTAATAAATTTTAAATATTCATTTTACAATAAAGTTTAGTTTATGATCTACTTTAGTGACAAACTACGAGAATACAGTCAACATGTTGACTTTATTCTCGTCATAAGCGTCGAGGTTAAAGTGGAAATGTCGAGAATAAAGTCAACATGTCGCCTCGCTATTACACAGTACCCAGGCACATTACACTGTATTGAAAGAAAAAAAAAATACTGCAAGCCAAGTTGTACTTGTTGTATTATCCAGTAGTATAGAAACAGTATTCACACATTTGAACATAATGGTCCACATCTGACCTTTTAAAACCAAAATATCTCCAGGCAATAGACGTGACCCCCCCACCCAAGAGAAAGTTCTTCTGTATCATGTTCAACTTTATCGTTAGCTACAGGTTCGCTTTCGCAATGTTCTCCATCCATTTTCACCGTGCAATACCTACACTACTGCATGTACTCCGTTCCATGCCTGTTTAGCGGTGTAGCAGTGAAAAAGCGCTCCCGCGCAACATATTCACTAATGTATGTACTCCGTTGTATGTGATTAGCGGTTTAGCAGTGAAAAAGGTCCCTCCTTGAGCAGTTTTCCGCTCCGCCATGTTCTGGACGCCGTTTAGGCAATTTAAACCGGTGTTGCGGTATAAGAAAAAGCTATAACAAAAATTTAAAACGGTTTTCGGTATGAACTAGTATACCGCCCAGCACTTGTGCATACTAATTCAGTGTAAGCAGGAACAAATCAATAAATAAATGAATAAAAAATTGAATAAAAAAAATCGTTACAATGAGATATGAATAAGGCAGATTCCACAGCATTTGTGTGTCAGATTTTATCTATCCAGATCAGAAAATTTCCAGTTCGATTGTCTCAAAACACCACTCTCGCATCTATAGGGTGGTCCAGATCTAATTATGCAATATTCATTACGCTACAACTTAAGTTCATTACATAGAAAATCCTCAAAAAATCCCGGACCATTGAAGTGTGCGAACTGACAACATGAAGAATAGTCTTCGCGCCAAACTGGAATCGTCCTTGCATAAATCAGTCATCCAGATGATCTGGATCTGCATAATTAGATCTGGACCACCCTGTACAGTTCCCAATTTCCGATAAAAAGTAACCGTGTCAGATCCCTGGGGGGCAGTAGTATGTATAGTGATCGTGACTGACAGAATAAAAGTGGGGAAAAAAAAGTAACTTTATTACAAGTACTATACATTTACAGTGACTGTTAACAGATGCAAATCAAATGTATGTGTTTATTGTATAATATTAACAATAAGCGGAACTCACTACTCAAAACAGTAAATATACGAGGCAGTCAGGATTAAACCAGGGGACTCTTGATTATAAGTCAGCAATTCCTACTGCTGCAGCACGGAAGCTATTGTATTGTCCTTGAACCTTTTGTGAAAGTGTGTTTTTGATCTTTCCACTTCAGGCTTTACACATTATATAGTTTGTCTACATTTTGTCATTTATTACTAAAATCTGAAAGTGTTTCAGTTTTAATGATGTATTTTTTGGTTAAGTCAAGTGCACTTTTTTTTGTTTAAAGACTGTGCACTTTAGTTTGTATTTAATGCATTTCTTTTTTATTGTGATGGTCACACTAATATAAAAAACATCTGATTATTTTCAAATTAATGTGTTTCACTGGTTATTTTAATTTGATTATTGTTCATTTTAATTGTCTTAATGCAGACACATCAGGGTGACATTCACAGGTTGACAGACGTGAGCAGATGAGGTAAGACATGCACTGGAGCCCAGAACAGGATGTGCAACCACAGGTCGCAGGCATGGAATAATTGTGACTAATCGAAAAATAAATTGAACGATTAGTCGGCTACCAAAATAATTAGTTGCAGCCCTACTGTTACTGTATTGTGCTATAATGTCACTTTAATGTGCTGTCACTTGGGAAATGCTTGCCCAGATGTTGCTGGTTAAAGCTGCTTTGCTAACTTCACTGATCTCTGATATTACTTTTGTCTTCCCTGCCTAGTACAAAGTAGGCACCAAATGATTAGACAAACCATATCTAGTAGGGGGAGTTTACTTTGGATTTGTACACACGTGGACAAAATTGTTGGTACCCTTCAGTCAATGAAAGAAAAACTCAAAATGGTCACAGAACTAACTTTAATCTGACAAAAGTAATAATAAATAAAAATTCTATGAAATTTTAACCAATGAAAGTCAGACATTGATTTTCAACCATGCTTCAACAGAATTATTTAAAAAAATAAACTCATGAAACAGGCCTGGACAAAAATGATGGTACCCCTAGAAAAGACTGAAAATAATGTGACCAAAGGGACATGTTAATCCAAGGTGTGTCCACTAATTAGCATCACAGGTGTCTACAATCTTGTAATCAGTCAGTGGACCTATATATAGGGCTCCAGGTAGTCACTGTGTTGTTTGGTGACATGGTGTGTACCACACTCAACATGGACCAGAGGAAGCGAAGGAAAGAGTTGTCTCGGGAGATTAGAAAGAAAATTATAGACAAGCATGTCAAAGGTAAAGGCTATAAGACCATCTCGAAGCAGCTTGATGTTCCTGTGACTTATATATATAAAATTATATAGATATATTTTATACACACACACAGTTCTGTTCCAAAAATTGCATTTAAGCCCAGAAAATTTAGCCTATAGGCACCTAGCGAACACAATTTAATCCTCAACTCCTAGAAAATATGTACATGTACAGTTATTTGTACATAAAAATGCTTTTAAAAGTTAGTATTTGTATTTTGTTACAGATTTGTTGTGTATTTTAACAATAATAAACAAAGTTAATTTGTTTCCATTGTTTTCCATCTGCTGATATTAGGGAAGCTCTGTTCAATCAGCCACTGATTGGAATCTGCAGGTTTTCACAAAATCAGTAAAAAGGCCAATTACCAAAATTAAGCTTTACGGTAATTTAGTTGCAGCGTTCCTTTACTCAAGATAATGCAATAGTAGAGCCAGAGCGGTTTGGGTGTTTTTTATTTTTTATTTATTTATTTTTTTTCCCCCTTTCTCCTTTTGCAGCGAACGTCCTGCCATATAAACAAATGTTGAGTTGTTTTATCAGTGACCAATGATTGGTATATTAGACTTTTTGGTAAAGACAGCGGAGTAATAAACTGAAAAAGTATTCAGAGAAGTCATCCTGTGGAAATAGGGAAAGCTGCTTGAAGAAATTTATTTTGTCTTTTAAATTAAAAAGGACACTGCTTGAGTTTGGACAACAAGCTCGTTTAAAATGCAGTAGCTTATGCTTTTAATTGGAAAAAGAAAAGAGATGAGCTTGAAATTGCTTCTATATAAACTAGGCTTTTTTTTGTGAAGGTTAGTACTGTTATGTATTCCTGTATGTCATACAGCATAGGTTTTGGTAAACATAGTAAATAACTAAAATGGTAATCAATATTTTACAGCACCTTGTGGCCTGCAGAGGGCGTACCTGCCACTTGAACCAACACAGACAGACTCGGCACACAAATTCAGCACATATGGTTTTTTTCCCTTGTTGGAAACGCCTTCCCTCATTTTCCATCTGTATAGCACAATTCGGAGCACAAAACACTTTCTTCTTTCATTCTGTTTGCCTCCACTTCTACTCCAGCAAGCTTTGTCCACCTCCTCCCAACTCTGGCTCCTGGAGTAATGTCTGCTGGCTCATTTTATAGGCCACCCAGAAGTACTCCAGGTACAAACCGGATTCCAAAAAAGTTGGGACACTATACAAATCGTGAATAAAAACTGAATGCAATGATGTGGAGGTGCCAACTTCTAATATTTTATTCAGAATAGAACATAAATCACGGAACAAAAGTTTAAACTGAGAAAATGTATCATTTTAAGGGAAAAATATGTTGATTCAGAATTTCATGGTGTCAACAAATCCCAAAAAAGTTGGGACAAGGCCATTTTCACCACTGTGTGGCATCTTCCCTTCTTCTTACAACACTCAACAGACATCTGGGGACAGAGGAGACCAGTTTCTCAAGTTTAGAAATAGGAATGCTCTCCCATTCTTGTCTAATACAGGCCTCTAACTGTTCAATCGTCTTGGGCCTTCTTTGTCGCACCTTCCTCTTTATGATGCGCCAAATGTTCTCCATAGGTGAAAGATCTGGACTGCAGACTGGCCATTTCAGTAACCGGATCCTTCTCCTACGCAGCCATGATGTTGTGATTGATGCAGAATGTGGTCTGGCATTATCTTGTTGAAAAATGCAGGGTCTTCCCTGAAAGAGATGACGTCTGGATGGCAGCATATGTTGTTCTAGAACCTGAATATATTTTTCTTCATTGATGGTGCCTTTCCAGACATGCAAGCTGCCCATGCCACACGCACTCATGCAACCCCATACCATCAGAGATGCAGGCTTCTGAACTGAGCGCTGATAACAACTTGGGTTGTCCTTCTCCTCTTTGGTCCGGATGACATGGCGCCCCAGATTTCCAAAAAGAACTTGAATCGTGACTGCCTGACCACAGAACAGTCTTCCATTTTGCCACACTCCATTTTAAATGATCCCTGGCCCAGTGAAACGCCTGAGCTTGTGGATCTTGCTTAGAAATGGCTTCTTCTTTGCACTGTAGAGTTTCAGCTGGCAACGGCGGATGGCACGGTGGATTGTGTTCACTGACAATGGTTTCTGGAAGTATTCCTGAGCCCATTCTGTGATTTCCTTTACAGTAGCATTCCTGTTTGTGGTGCAGTGTCGTTTAAGGGCCCGGAGATCACGGGCATCCAGTATGGTTTTACGGCCTTGACCCTTACGCACAGAGATTGTTCCAGATTCTCTGAATCTTCGGATGATGTTATGCACAGTTGATGATGATAGATGCAAAGTCTTTGCAATTTTTTGCTGGGTAACACCTTTCTGATATTGCTCCACTATCTTTCTGCGCAACATTGTGGGAATTGGTGATCCTCTACCCATCTTGGCTTCTGAGAGACACTGCCACTCTGAGAAGCTCTTTTTATACCCAATCATGTTGCCAATTGACCTAATTAGCGTTAATTGGTCTTCCAGCTCTTCGTTATGCTCAAATTTACTTTTTCCAGCCTCTTATTGCTACTTGTCCCAACTTTTGTGGGATTTGTTGACACCGTGAAATTTTGAATCAACTTATTTTTCCTTTAAAATGATACATTTACTCGGATTAAACGTTTGATCTGTCATCTACGTTCTATTACAAATAAAATATTGACATTTGCCATCTCCACATCATTGCATTCAGTTTTTATTCACAATTTGTTTAGTGTCCCAACTTTTTCGGAATCCGGTTTGTACTTGATAACCTTCTGGCAGCGCCTCCAGGGGCTAAGCTGTTTCTGCAATGCCCCCTGGTTATGCCCGTGGATTCCAGCAGGGCTACTTCAACTCCCTAGGAACCCTGTGGGAGTCTCTAGCATTTTGGGGGAGGTAGTGTCCTGAATGTGCTGTCCTTCCAGTACATACAGTAGGTGTCCTGGCTGGGCAAGGCCCCCAGCCGTACACCATGACGTCAGGAATTACGAATGTCTAGCTCATACACGCACACACATGTATAAATAGAGTAAATGTATATTTGCAATTAAGCAGTGTTTAATTGGCAATATCAATTAATAGATTGTGTGAGAATATATACAAATATTATATATATTATTTTTAGAGAGATGGTGAAAAGTACTGTTTAACACTAGAATTACTAAAGCTTACAAGAAAACCCGTAAATACAGCCCACCTTAAATCCACTCGCATTTCTCCATTCAGCGTCTCTTGTCTTGTAAATGTGTCGATAATCTCAAGCAGCCTGCTATACCCATCCCAACCCACCGCCAGAGGAACTGCAAAAACCTCTCCCAAATGAAGCCTTGTTTATCAGTGAGTCGGGTACCTAGGCTAAAATAAAAAAAAAATATATATATATGTGTGTGTGTGTGTGTGTGTGTGTGTGTATATATATATATATATATATATATATATATATATATATATATGCAAAATACCCGCGCTTCAGCAGCGGTGAAGTAGTGTGTTAAAGAAGCAATGAAAAAGAAATGGAAACATTTTGAAAATAATGTAACCTGATTGTCAATGTAATTGTTTTGTCACTGTTGTGAGTGATGAGTGTTGTTGTCATATATATATATATAATATATATTTACATATATATATATATATATATATATATATATACACACACACACACAGCTATTTCGTGTCAGTGCAATACGCTGTTTGTTAAAACGGTTGACTCCCGCTCTTAAGTGCAATAACAAATCAAATCATTCAGTTGTCTTTGCTCATATGTCATTTTAGAGCTGGACGCCTGGCATCTTTTTTGGCCACAAGTTCGTTTGTTTGGTGTGAGGTTCTGTGTTGTGGAGATTCTCAGGATGGATTGCAGGTGCTCATCAGTGAGGCGACTCCTGTGTGCTGTTTTGTTAGTCTTTATCACTGAGAAGAGCTTCTCACACAGATATGTGCTACCAAACATGCACAAGGTTCGAGCCGCATGTAGATGGACTTTTTTTGTTCTTCAAAGTCACCAAAGCGCCGTGCAAACTCAGTGCGCAATAACTCTAGCTTCGCAATACCTTGCAGCATCATAAGGTAGACTTGATTAACGCGGTAAGTGTTCGGCAAGGCAGCTGAAGCGCTGCATTATGGGATCTGTAGTTTGTGTTACCAGCGCTTCATATACCCGGGCCATTAATAACAATAATACAGTATATAAAATGATCTCGCGGGCCGGATTTAATTACACGCCGGGGCGGATGTGGCCCGCAGCCCTTGAGTTTGACACATATGGACTAAATAGAACTTGAAAAGATATATTTTTTCAAATGTGATCGCAATTCAGATAGAGTTGACGCGCACTACAGCCTGCATGCCTCAAGGAGTCATCCTCCCCTCGCTCTTACTTTTTTACCGCTCATCTAATGAATACACCGAGTATGGCTTTACTAAAACAATCATTGATGGCTAATAAAGTATCCATTATTCGAGTATGTAGATCGATATATATATATATATATATATATATATATATATATATATATATATATATATATATATATATATATATATATACCCGCACCCGCGTATCGCAGGAGAAGTAGTGTGTTAAAAAGCTAGAGGAAAAAAAAAGGAACATTTTAAAAATAACGTAACATGACTGTCAATATACAGTATTTGTTTTGTGAGTGTTGCTGTCATCAAGGATTTGATTATCATTATTTCTTTCAATCAGGTTCGTATTTGTAGGATGTGTTGTGTTCAAGTTACATTCCGCGTTTGTCAATCATTGTAAAGATGACCGGTTTCATTCATCGATTCGTTTCTTACTGCATCAATAAACCGCTCGTCTTCTTCTTTATCTGAGACCTGACACACTGCATGCACGGGTTTTTTTTTTACACTGTCTTCCTTTAGCGGGACATTGACTTTTTCCACCGTGTGCTTTGTTTCCGCAGTAGCTGGATTTATGAATATGCTTGTATGTATCAGACGCTTCATATTTTTTTGCTGCCTTTTCAATTGTGTAATTCGTTTTTTGTTCAGCGCTTTTGGAACTGTTGCTTTTATCTGTGCACGCGCCAGTTCACGTGAGCCGCCGTGTACATGCATCGAAGGTTCCCAGCTGTGCTGGTGCCATCTCGTGCTATGTCCATGGCTGTATTTAATGTTACCTTTAGTCCTGGCACTTAAAACTTTCTCTCGCAGTTTCGCTGAGTTTGTACCAAACACCACCCTGACCATCTCATCTTCCTCTGCATAAGCACAGTCCTTAACCCGTGAATATTTAGTGGAGTTTGCTATTGGATTGCCGCTGACGGACGGCCTTATATGGGCAGGCACTAAATTACAAACGCCAGCGCAGCCTGTCTATGAACTTAATTTAAAGTGTAGGTTTACATCGTGCTTTGTTTCCGAAGTAGCAGAACTCATGAATATGGTTGTATATGTCACTCGCTCGCTTCTTATTGTTTCGCTGCCTTCTCAATTATATAATGCATGTTTTCTTCAGCGCTTTTTGGAGGTCTTCCTGGTTTTCTATGTACTGCATGATTACGTGGGAGGCGTGATGATGTCACACGAAACTCCGCCCCCACGGCGTTCAAGCTCATCTCCATTACAGTAAATGGAGAAAAACAGCTTCCAGTTATGACCATTACCTGTAGAATTTCGAAATGAAACCTGCCCAACTTTTGTAAGGAAGCTGTAAGGAATGAACCTGCCAAATTTCAGCCTTCCACCCACACGGGAAGTTGGAGAATTAGTGATGAGTGAGTGAGTGAGGGCTTTGCCTTTTATTAGTATAGATAATCGCAGCTCTCTACTCAAAACGGTAAACTTGAGAAGCTGCCAGCATCGAACCCAGAACCTCTTGATTGGGAGTCAGCAGTTCTTAGCATTGCAATACGCAAGCTGTCGCATCATCCGCCTACCGTAACCTGCTTTCTTTTTTCTTCGGTTATATTCTTGAATAAAAATGCACTTGTTTTGTTATACTTGTACTTTTTGTGAAAGTGTTTATTTGATATTTGGACTTAAGGCTTCACCCCTTATACACATGTCGTAAAGATGGTCCTTGTGTGTGTGTGGGAACTGTTAACATTTGAATCTGATGATTGTATATTGCGCGGAACTGACCTCTCTGTACTATGTTGTCCTCTGCATCTCCTGGAGTTCAAAAGAAATACAGTACCAACATGCAGCAACAAGATCAGAACAAAAAAACAAACGTGGTCACCAACTACAACCGCATGAAGGAATGCAAAAGAATATAAAATTTTGCATTAGTGCATCAACGTTATCCAAAATGTACAATACAGGTCATAAAATGAATTATTCCAAATGTCATATATACCCGTCTCTCTCTCTCTCTCTCTCTCTCTCTCTCTCTCTCTCTCTCTCTCTTATTTTTTTTTTTTTTTGGGTCAGTGCGGCTTTGACATCAAGGATCAGAAGGTGCATACTAATTCAACATGAGCAGGAACACTCCAGAATAAAACTGAATAAAAAAAATTGACATCCACAGTCATTCTCAATCATGCACACCTCTTACATCCACATCCACAGTTTTACCCAGTCTCGTTTGCACGCAAGATCTGACACGGCTTTCAAATAGAGTGGGTGTAACAAAACAAGTTTGTTATACCACGTCTTTATCTGAAAACGGTGTCGGATCCGGGGGGTGTGTGGGAGCTTGAACATCCGTGAAAGAATAAAACTGAAAAAAAAAAAGAAACTTAAGTATAAATTTACAGAAGCAAATCAAATGTATGATTTTATTGTATGATAGTAACAATAAGAGCAGGTCACTACTGAAAATGGCAAATTTTGGGGAACGGCTGGTATTGAACCCACAACCTCTTGATTGGGAGTCAGCAGTTCTTGCCATTGCTCCATGCAAGCTGTCGTATGAACCGCCTACTGTAACCTGCTTTTGTTTTTTTTTCGGTTAAATTCTTGAATAAAAGTGCACTTGATATATTTTTGCCTTTTGTGAAAGTGTTTATTTCATATTTGTATTTCAGACTTCACATATTATACATTTTAATATCTACATTTTTTTTCAGTTACTAAAACTTGAAAAACGTTTGTGTTAACTACATTTTACATAGATTGTTGTTGACACAGAACACACATAAAATGTATGTATTTTAAATGATGATAAACTATTTTACCCTAAAGCTCCAGCACTTCACTTGAAGATAAACACTGAGCACTGAGAAGCTTCTTTACTAAATGAACTGCAGCTGTGGGATGGGGGGGATGGGATACCAGGCTGCTTGCTGCTTATCAACACATTTACAGGACAAAAGACACAGACTGAGAGGTGAGAATGGATTTAAGGTGGGCCGGATTTACGAGCTTTCTCATAGGCTGTGGTAATTTTGGTGTTTGTTTAAGCCGTGTTTCAGATACGTACATTACAGAAAAATAAAATATGACGGCTCGTAATTATGACAAGCATTTCATTTTTTTATGCCATATGTATTATGGATAAATACTTTAGTAAAATATGTATGTTAAGGAAATCTTTGTTTTAGTATTTTTTGGTCACTGAACATAATTTTCAGTTTGTTAAAAAAAAAAAATGCACAGTTAACCTATGGTCTATAGATTTTATTATAAAAATATGCTTTAACCTCCTTTTAGCTGTATAAACATTGTGTTTAAACGTTAGTTCTGAGTGTTACTCGGGCAACGATATACCGTTGCTCCAGTAATACTCAGCAGTAACGTTGTTGGCACTTTTACAGCCAAAGTAAACTTCGGGTCTTACGCGAGACGTGCCTACAGTATAAGTGTGTCTTGTATAAACGTCAGGCCCGAGCATTAACCATGCAACGGTGTAGATGTGTGGTGTCTTGGGCCTCATATTGGCATCTCTTAAACACCTGTCATCAGCAGTGATGATGAAATTAATCTGTTTTCACGTAGTGAAATTGAAATGGTCATTGAAATAAAGTGATTCTGGGGATCTGAAAGTGACATTTGCGCCACTTGCACATGTGCAGTGTGTTGTTATTATACTTTCTACACTTTGTACTTTCAGTGTGTTGCACATTTTTCAGTAGAAAGATGAGATGTAGTAATTTGTGGTTTGGTTTTTTTTTTTTTGAGGAAAAAATGTAGTGCTAAGGAGGTTAATATAGGACGAGTTTTCTATGAATCTGGTTATGCAGGAGTTTAGATTAAAGATTTTAAAGGGATAAAGGAAAAAAAAAAATCTGAATTGGTATAAGAATTGGGTGATCAAGTAACCTGAACATTGGTGAGTTGTATCGGCCTTAAAAAATCTGATTGGAGCAGCCCTAGCTGATATCCATGTTTACGCTATCAGAATCATTTCAGAAAAAGAACATCATACCAACAGTAAAATATATGGTGGTGGTAGTGTGATGGTCTGGAGTTGTTTTGCTGCTTCAGGACCTGGAAGGCTTGCTGTGATAGATGGAACCATGAATTCTACTGTCTACCAAAAAATCCTGAAGGAGAATGTCCGGCCATCTGTTTGTCAACTCAAGCTGAAGCGATCTTGGGTGCTGCAACAGGACAATGACCCAAAACACACCAGCAAATCCACCTCTGAATGGCTGAAGAAAAACAAAATGAAGACTTTGGAGTGGCCTAGTCAAAGTCCTGACCTGAATCCAATTGAGATGCTATGGCATGACCTTAAAAAGGCGGTTCATGCTAGAAAACCCTCAAATAAAGGTGAATTCTGCAAAGATGACTGGGCCAAAATTCCTCCAGAGCGCTGTAAAAGACTCATTGCAAGTTATCGCAAACGCTTGATTGCAGTTATTGCTGCTAAGGGTGCCCCAACCAGTTATTAGGTTCAGGGGGCAATTACTTTTTCACACAGGGCCATGTAGGTTTGGATTTTTTTTTCTCCCTAAATAATAAAAACCATCATTTAAAAACTGCATTTTGTGTTTACTTGTGTTTATA
The DNA here is from genome assembly GCF_016835505.1 of Polypterus senegalus. Lineage (NCBI taxonomy): Eukaryota > Metazoa > Chordata > Cladistia > Polypteriformes > Polypteridae > Polypterus > Polypterus senegalus. The sequence continues at coordinate 175,615,501 of NC_053156.1, read as the reverse complement.
TTTGATTAATGGTTAAATGTGTTTGATGATCGGAAACATTTTGTGTGACAAACATGCAAAAGAATAAGAAATCAAGAAGGGGGCAAATAGTTTTTCACACCACTGTATATAAAAACAATATAATGGGGATAGACATGTTTGCTTGTAATGTACAAAAAAGGAAAGTGTGTACAATGCAGTTATAAACATTAAAGAACAAACACAGATGTCATCAATTGGCTAAAAACAGATATGCAGACAATTTGAAATGTACAGAACTTAATCAAGACTCATTAACAATAACAGGAAGTGTTCTTTATTATTTTCATCCATAGTTAAACTGACTGTGCGTAATAGTTGTGTATAACACTCAGAAATAAAGGTAAATGACAAATTTAGAAAAGTGACATTTATAGAGTAGGGGTTTAGATGGAACCTCAAGTTTAAATGGCTTAGTGATGCTCACCTTGTTGCCTCCATCTGTTGTAATATAAGTATGTCAACCTCTCCCACTTAATGTGTTGGGGTTGTTTTTTTTTTTAACTTGAATTTATTTAAAGCATGTAACATTCCTTACAATGAAGTCAAACTTAAATTCAATTCAACCCCCACCCATGAAAAAAGAAAGAGAGAGAGAGAGAGAGAGGCCCAAGAGCCAGAGAAACTTTTGAGAGTACTATAGAGGGAAAGGAGTCTTTCTCCCCAATATAAGTGCTTATTCTAAAATATTATTTATTAGATCCTGCCAGGTTTTAAAAGTTAACAGATCTTCTAAGAGGGAATTTTATTTTTTTCCCCAATTTCAAATAGTATACTGCATAACATCAGTTACCCACTGACTTAAAAGAGATGGGCTACGATTCTTCCAGTTGAGCAAGATAAGCCTACGTAAAGGCAATTAGTTTGTTTGTCTGTCCTTCTCCACATTACACCCATCTGGGTGTACACCAAACATAGCTGTTAATGGATTAGAATTAATTCTGACACCAAGGCTGTCTGATAAAAATTCTGAGATTTTTGTCCAGAATATTTATTTGGTGCACACCCAAAACATATGGCCCAGTGAGGCTGGAGCTTGGTTGCAACATTCACCGGTTGGATTTTGCCCTGGAAGCATTTTGGACAATTTTAAACAAGATAGATGTACTTGATAAAAGATTTTAAGTAGAATAATTGTATCATTCCACCCCTTTTTTTGAAATGTTGAGTAAGATCTTTTTCCACACTGTACTTTGGAATTTTTATAAAAATATTTAAGTCCCTTTCTTTTAGATAGTCATGAAAAAGTTTGGCAACCCCTGGTAATTCTTTGGATTTTTGTTTATCAGTGGCTGCGCTTTCTAAGTAGCAACCTCCTTTTAATATGAAATGCCTTATGGAAACCGTAGTATATCAGCAGTGACATTAAGTTTATTGGATTAACAGAAAATTTGCAATATGTATCATAACAAAATTAGACAGGTGCATACATTTGGACACTCCAACAGAGATATTACATTAATACTTAGTTGAGCCTCCTTTTGCAAATATAACAGCCTGTAGATGCCTCCTATAGCCATTGATGAGTGTCTGGATTCTGGATGGAGGTATTTTTGACCATTCTTTCATACAAAATCTCACCAGTTCAGTTACATTTGATGGCTGCTGTGCATGGACAGCCTGCTTGAATATCATTAAATATCTATGGGATGATTTTGAAGTCCGGGGACTATGACAGCCATTCCAGAACTTTGTACTTCTCCCTCTGCATGCATGCCTTTGTAGATTTTAATCTGTGTTTTGGGTCATTGTCTTGTTGGAATATCTAACCCCTGCGTAACTTCAACTTTGTGACTGATGCTTGAACGTTATCCTGATGAATTTGTTGATATTGGGTTGAATTCATCTGACCCTCGACTTTAACATGGGCACCAGTCCCTGAACTAGTCACATAGCCCCACCGCATGATGGAACCTCCACCAAATTTGATAGTAAGTAGCAGGTGGTGGTGTTCCACCGAGCAAAACACTTTTTTGTTATGACCAAATAGCTCAATTGTTGTGTCCTCAGTCCAAAGCACTTTGTTCCAAAATGAATCTGGCTTGTCTGAATAAGCATTTGCATACAACAAGCGACTCTGTTTGTGGTGTGAGTGCAGAAAGGGCTTCTTTCTCATTACCCTGCCATACAGATGTTCTTTGTGTAAATTGCGCTAAAATATAGAACGATGTACAGATACAACATGTGCAGCAAGATGTTCTTGCAGGTCTTTGGAGGTGATCTGTGGGTTGTCTGTAACCATTCTCACAATCCTGTGTGTATGCTGCTCCTGTATTTCTTGCAGTTGACCACCATAAATACCTTATCTCATGATTGGACACCCCTGTCTGAAGTTAAAGGCTTAACGAGCTAATCCAACCAATTTGGTGTTGCAAGTAATCCGCATTGAGCAGTTACATGCATTCAAATCAGCAAAATTACAAGGGGACCCAAATTTTTGCACAGCCAGTTTTTCACATTTGATTTAATTTCATACAGCTAAATACTACTTCACTAAAAATCTTTGAACAAAAAAAAAGGCAACAGTGGTAGGTCTTTCATTTCCTAGGAACATCCAAGTACTGGGGTGTTTTCTGAACAAAGTAGAGTAATTTATTATGCAGGCCGAGAGGGGTTCCCAGACTTTTTCATATGACTGTACATGCACTCCATTATATCAAATATGTGCTAATTACTAAAAATAAACACGCTTGCGCAATATCACGCATTAACTGAACTTACTTATTGTTTTACATAAACAGCAGTCACTAAGTCAAACGTTTCACATTAAGAAAGGGATTTAACTTAACTTACCAGAGATGTCTCCAAAATCAGCTAACACATTAAGCTTTGTAATTCCTCCATGACACTTATTTGTATTTCTTTTTCGTTCACAATTGCCTTCTTTTAACAAATAAGTGTCTCTTCTGTGCAGCAATACGCTGACCCTGACGTCCAAAAACAGTTTCTCGATCTTTATTTAACACTAGAATTACCAGAGCCTATGAAAAACTCGTAGATCCGGCCCACCTTAAATCTGTTTGCGCCTCTCCCTCAGCGTCTTTTGTCCTGTAAATGTGCCAATTAAGACAAGCAGCAAGCAGCCTGCTATCCCAACCCCCACCGCCGCAGAACATGCACAAAGTTCTCCCAGCTCATTCCTTGATTGATTATTTGGGAGTGAAGTGCTGGAGTTTTAGAGTGGCAATAATAGATTATTTGGAACACATGCATTTCATGTGTGTTCCGTTTCTACAATAATTTGTGTAAACAGATTGTTAAAACAAACGTTTTTCATATTTTAGTAGTAAATGACAAAATGTTGGCAAAAAAACTATATAATGTGTGAAGCCTGCAGTCCAAAGATCAAATAAACACTTTCACCAAAGGTTCAAGGACGATACAACCGCTTCTGTGGCATAGTGGTAAGATTTGCTGACTTGTAATCAAGAGTCCCTGGTTTGATCCCGTCTTCCTTCAGTATTTGCCGTTTTCAGATGTTAGCTGCACTTATTGTTAATATTATACAGTACACACATACCAAGTCTGGGTGAGCTCCGCCCACAGTTTTCCCCAATGAACTCTCCCATAGGATTAGATCTCCAATTATTCTTACTCTTTGTGGTGCAAGTCTCCCCTCCCGGTGGCTGATAAGAAGTTCAATGCATTCCGGCCATTTTAACTCTTCAGTGTCAACCTCTGGAAAGAACCTCTTTAGCTGCTCAGGTCTAATGATTCAATGTACTTTGGCAATCCTGTCTAAACTATAGCAGACCAGTTCATGAGCCATCTGTTCCTCTTGGTGTCCTCACTCTGACTTTGAGGAGGTATCTTTTGGTGTTCACTTTGATACTTATTCCACCAACCCCATGAACAGTAAGAGTTATCTTTTCACTTCTCAATTTCAGCCTGTTAGCAGCTTCATGAGTGATGTAGTTGGTACCTGATGCAAGATCCACCAAGGTTCCAATTTTTTCACCTGCATTGGCAGTGACATTCATTAACATCATGAACAGGAATTTCATTTTTCTGAAAGAAACTCATTTGGTTGATATAGGAAGCTTTTGGTCAATGCAGTCTCATTCGTGAAAGCTTTTTTGCATCTTTCTGCCATTTCCAGTGAGAGTATAGCTTAAAAACTCTTCTTGCTCCTCTGTTAGCTTGTTTTATTTTTGCTTTATCTGCCCCAGTCATTTCATTTCCTTTTTTAATTTCTTTTCTTGGGCAAAGAAAGAAGTGATCTGAGTATCCTTCTTCTTTTTTGCAGTCTTTATTTATGTACAAGTAAGAGTCTCTGCAGGTGCCGTTTTCCTCATGACATCCCAAACACTTTGCATGTTGCCAGTTTGTTTACAGCTGCCTTTTTCTCAGTCCACTTGAATCCTTTAAACTTCTTACAGAAGAACAGTCTACCTTTGTTTCTCGTCTCCACATACAATACACCCATCTTGAGAGTGATCTTTCCTTGCTGTTCTAGTTGTAGCATACTTTCTTTCAGATTTTTTTCCTGCTTTATTTGGTTTCTCAAATTTGTCTGCTACTTTTAAGCTGATCAAGTTTCTCACATACTGTATGTCTTCCTGCTTTTTCAGGAACTTAAGCAGAGTGTCAAAGTGGTTCTCTGTGGTAACACCATTTACAGGGTCAATTATAAGCATGAGCCAGTCTTTTTCGCAAATTCAGGTAGTTTTTCTTTTTATGGATTTGATTACAAGAGGGTTCTTAATTGCGCTAACATTTCCAAGCTCTGTGAGATCTGCTAGGGCCTTCTCCACAGCTTGGATTAGATCAATTACTTTCCTTGGCTGATTTCCTCATACACCAGGAATCTTCTCTAGTTGTTCAACAATTTCTATGGCTATTATTATTATTATTATTATTATTATTGCCATAACGGTTCTCTAGTACTCTAAAAATGTCCTCGGGTGTGTTTATGATTTGATAGCATGAGGTCTCTGACAATTTCATCACATATACTGTCTAGGAGCTGGATCTTTTTAACCAGCTAACCCAGTTGGTTCTCCTTGTTTCTGCAGATTTTTCCAATCTTTTTTTCCAGAGATGGAACTCTCTTTTGCATCCAGTGAACTTTGAAACCAACCAGCTGGCCTGTCTCAGAACTGGCGTGGGTGAGATGGTAGTTGTAGCTGGTCCTGGACCTATACTTGTAACTGCAGCCCGTTCTTTCTTGGCAATACTCCTTGCTTTGACAAGCTCTGCTTTTCGCGACTCAAGTTTGTTGCTTACTGCTTTCAGGTTTCTCACTTCAGCCTTAGTCATATTTCTCTCCCGTTGGAATCCATTGCTCCCAGTCTGATAGAGCCCTAGCTGCTTATTTAATAAGCTTTTCCAGAAAAATCAGTTGCACCTGAGCAAAGGCCGTTTCATTTTAAATAAAAAATCGCTGCACTCGAGGAGGCTTCATGAGGGGGCATAGTGGTCGTAGCTAAGCCATGGGGCGATCTGTGGTGTGGGCGTTTCTCACCGTGTGCACAGGTGAGAGACTGCCCACATCCGTGATTGTTCCCGTGGCTAATGTGCTGCAGCTGCTATGGCCCCTCGCAATATAAAAAAGTGCGAGTCGGTTGAGAGGAAAATCAAGAAGGAATGAAAGGGAAGAAAAACATGAAAAATGAAACAAAGGACGGAGGTTACAGGGAGTGAGAGAGGAAGCAGGTCGGTGCGAGAGACGCACGGAGTGTGTGGTGAACGAGGGCTCGTGGGCAGCTGTGAGGAAGCTGGGTGTTAGGCCGACACCTAGGCGTTGGAGTTGTAAGGCGCTCCCGCTGGGCGAGCAGGTAGCTGGAGTGACCAGGGAAAGGCGACTGGCCGCAGAAGGCCGGAAAGGCAGCGGGAGTCGCGAGGCTTGGTGTTGCAGACATTGGTGTGGGCGTCCTGGAGACTAATGAGTCCAAGTCTCAGGCCTGGGATGAGTGCCAGACTGAAGCCAGGATTGGGAGGTCTCCAGACCTGTGTGTGAGTGGAGAAGGGCAGCTGCAGGGAGCGTCTTGCCTGTCGCATGGGCTCGTATGGGAGAAGCAGGTGAGACGCCAGCATAGAAGAGCACTGGGCTTGTTGTTTTTAAAGACTGCTTCCTGAGGAACGTTTTAACCTCCTGATTTTAAAGGATTGTTTTTTTTTTCTGTTGTTTTTAACCTCCACATTTCTTTTATGGATTATTTATAAGACTTTGAAGCACTGCACTATTTATTGAACACTGTTTTTGATTGTCTTTGAATAAAAGCACTTTGCACATTTATACCATCCCCTTGCTCAATTGTTTATATGCCTCAACTTTCTAGCTCATCGGTGACATTACCGACGGTGTTGGGTTCAAGGGCTTCCAAACAGTGATGGGAGCGTGGAGCCAAACCCGCATTGTCACAACCTCATAGCTCTCACAATTTAACACTACATACAGATATTGCTTTTGCCTCTTCACACGCTTTCTCAGCTTCTTTTACAGCAATTAATAGTCTTTCTTTTCCATATCTGGTCCATAAGTGGTCTTGAACAATGTTCTTCATTGAATCGTGACTCACAGTCCCTGATTAGTTTCTCAGTCAGCACAGAATCATCACAATCATTCACCACTTCAGCCTCCGCCAATAGCCCAGCCTTGTAGTCATCATTTGCTTCCATGACTCACTTAGCTCTGCTTCAGTCATGCTGCTGGCCCATCGGCTCAAATAATTGGCCTGCTTTGTGAAGCTACTTTTCATTGTGCTCCTTTCTCTTATAAGCTCGTCCACGGTCTTTCCTACAGCATCAAGAGCCAACTTGCTTTCAAGAATGTTTGCAAATAATGTATTTTCTCTTTCCTCATTATTCCTCTTTTTTGTGTGTGTGTGCTGCTTCTACATCTATAACATCTTCACTTTTCTTTGGACCTTCTGAAGCCATTAATCTTCTATTCCTACTGTTACGTCTGTGGTTATTAACTGTCAAGTTATTTAGGTATTGCATTAATGTCTGCCCAAACTTGGAAAAAGGTCTTTAGCTGATCAAAGAGGATGCATGGAACAACTCTTCCTTTTCGGTATTTGATGTTTAATAATAAACAGGTTGCAGGAGCAATAGTAACGCCAGGAACAGGATTTAATTAGGAGTAGGTTGATAACCTTAAATTAAACAAAGAAAATAAAAGAAAATTCATATTTTCATTCATATTTTAACAATTTTGTATATACATACACTCCATTATTTCAAATATGCGCTAGTTACTAGATATAAACACACTTGTGCGATATTGTGCATTAACTGAACTTGTTCTTTTACATAAACAATAGCCGTCACTAAGTCAGAAACATTTCACATTATAAAAGGGAATTTTTTAACATACCAGTGACATGTAAGCGTCTCTGCCGTGAAGCAGTATGCTGACCCTGACATCCGGAAACTTTCTCTCCCTCTTCACAATCAATCTTTATTTAAACAAAACAAAAAAACAAACATACACAAGATGATAATTTTTTTTTTATTGGTGAATATATTCTATGAAACAGGTAATGAAGATTGGAAGCCAAGTGTCCACCATCCATCCATTATCCAACCCGCTATATCCTAACTATAGGGTCACGGGGGGGTCTGCTGGAGCCAATCCTAGCCAACACTGGGTGCAAGGCAGGAAACAAACCCTGGGCAAGGGTGCCAGCCCACTGTAGGACACCCACACACACTCCAAGCACACACTAGGGACAATTTAGGATCGCCAATGCACCTAACCTGCATGTCTTTGGACTGTGGGAGGAAACCAGAGCACCTGGAGGAAACCCACGCAGACATAGGGAGAACATGCAAACTCCACGCAGAGAGGACCCAGGAAGTGAACCCAGGTTTCCTAACTGCGAGGCAGCAGCGCTACCACTGTGCCGCCCCAAGTGTCTACCTTTTTAATAAATCCTTTTTGGTCTTGTGAAATTACCAAAGGAAACACTTTCACAGTCCTCCTAACGAGACAAGTCCTTTGGAGAATATCGTAACATCATTCTTCAGTTGCACTGAGATTGGTCTGTATCATGTACATTGTAGTATGTCCTTCTTTTTCTTAGGAAAGACTATATTTAATGTATGTCAGAGTTTGAGGTGTGCCTTATCTGTTGTCTCCCTCGCCAAGACATCACTCACCGTGGTCCGAGCATACACCGAGACATTTTATTCGCAGCTTCGCTCTGTGGTTGATGGGTGCCCACGAGGTGACACTTATCTGGTCATGGGTGACTTCATTGCAGCCACTGGCAATGACAGGGCTGTCTATGAGGATTGTCTCGGTCCCCATGGGTCTGGTGACTGTGGTGAAAGTGGCTCCATGTTTCTTGACTTTGCAAAAGGTCAGGGGCTGTGAATCACTGGATCCTGGTTCCAGTGCCCTGAAACGGCATCGTTTGGATACTGGTGGTGCGGTGAAGGAGATTGATCACATCCTTGTGGGCAGACGCTGGAGGCTCTTGCAAAACTGCCCAGTTTGTGAATTCTGACCACAGACTTTTTGCTACTCTTAGGATCCAGCTTAGGTCCAGTAAGTTACCACCTACTAAGAAAATGAGCCTGGTCTTGGCCAGACTCCAAGACCAGACAGCTTCTAATGAGTTTGCATGCAGTTTATGTGAGGAACTATCGGATTTGGGTATGACCGCCAATTCTAATGTGATGTGGGAGACCTTCCAGGACAACATTTATTTATGTAGTACATTTTCATACAAAATATATGCAGCTTAAAGTGCTTTATATGATGAAGAAAGAGAAAAAAGACAAAAATTAGAATAAAGGAACACTAACGTAGAAAAAAAAAAAAAGGTTCGCTGGCCAGGGCCCCCCCTTGGGGTTTGGGGGGTTTCTTGGGGGAAAACTCCAGACGGTTGGAGAAAAAAATTAAAATCTGCAGGGGTTCCAGCCCACTAGATACCCTAGCCCCCTCTAGGCATTCTACCTAACAAATGACCTCAATCAGTCCTCCTGGTATTCAGGGTTCTCACGGAAGAACTTGATGATGACGGTCATGTGGACTTCTGGCCCTGAAGGTTGCTGAGGATTGCGTTGGTGTTACTAGTGTTCCCAGAAGGGGGTGTTTGATCTCGCAGGGCATCCTGGATATCATTGACAGGAGTCGCAGCGCACGGCTCAATAGCAACTCTGTACCAGGAACTGAAAAGGACGGCTGCGAGGGCCTCTGAGGGCAGATAAAGAGGCGTTTGTTAGAGGAATCTGTGAGGAAGTAATGCACCCTCTGTGGTCTAGTGACCCACATCCTGCTTACAGAGGAATCAAAGCATTACGCACATCTGAATTTGTTCCCCGCAGAGTTGCAGTCAGGGCAGCTGATGGAGCGGTCCTTGCGGATGACACTGCAGTTGTGACTGGCTGGGCTGGCTACTTTGACCAGTTGTTCAAAGTTGATCCTCTGAATAGGACGTTGGATATCTCTGGGTCCACGATTCTTGAGGCTGATCTTCCAATTAGCTGTGAACCACCCAATCTCACTGAGATTGCACAGGTGGTGAACCAGCTGAGGGGGGGTAAAGGCTGCAAGGATCTGTGGTATCTGTGGTGAACTATTCCAGGCTGGTGGTTAAGCTGTCGTCCTGGCATTGCAAGCAATCTTTGCTTCCATTTGGGAGAAATGGCATCATCCCAACTGACTGGAAAGCAAGACTTATCATCCCTATCTGGAAAGGGAAGGGTGATCGCCTGGATTGCAGCAACTACAGGGGGGATCACACAGCTCTGTGTTAGGTAAGGTCCTTGCTAGGGTCGTCCTCAATGTGATCCATGATCACTTGCTCACTTACCAGCGACCGGAATAGTCTGGTTTTACGCCTAAGAAGTCTACCGTATCCTGGCACTGAGGGTTCTCATGGAGTGCAAACGTGAATATCGACAGAATTTCTTTGCAGCCTTTGTTGATTTTTGCAAAGCATTCGACTTGGTGGGTCAAGCTGGCCTGTGGGACATCCTGAGGATTCGCGGGATCCCCTCGAGGCTGCTAGATATCATGGCTGGCCTGTACACTGGTACTGTGAGTGCTGTACAGAGTGGAGGCAGGACCTCTGTTTTTTCCCAGTTGATTCTGGAGTTCGTCAGGGGTGAGTTCTTGCTCCTACTCTGTTCAGTGCTTGTATGTACTGGGTGTAGGGCAAGGTCGTGGGGTCCAGTGGCTGTGGGGCATCTGTTGATTAAGAAAGGTTCACGAATCTTGACTTTGCTGATGATGCTGTGATCTTCGTGGAGACTCTGATCAGGGCACTCGAGAGGCTGAGTGAGGAGTCTGAGTGTCTGGGCTTTCGAATGTCCTGGATAAAAACCAAGATTCAGGCCTTTAATGACCTGTTGGGCACAGCCATCAGCAGTGTGTCTGTCTGTGGAGAGAGTGCTGACCTTGTTAAGAGGTTTACTTACCTTGGCAGTGACATTCATGTCTCTGGTGACTCTTCCTATGAAGTCCATAGACTGATTGGGAGAGCATGGGGGTGTGGCGCTACCGATATCTGTTGAAAAGGACGAAGGTCTAAGTCTTTAGAGTCCTGTCTTTCTATATTGTTATGAGACATGGATGCTATCCAGTGACCTGAGACGAAGACTGGACTCCTTGGGTACTGTTTTGTTCGACTTTGTGTCGAATGAGCCGTTGCTCATGGAGTCACGAATGAGACACATTACCTGCATTGTGAGGAAGATTCAGTTTTGGCACTACGGTCATGTGGCACTCTCTGGGCTCATAATATCCTCCTTGTTGGGGACATGAGTGGCTGGACCAGGCCAAGCGGTCGCCCACGTAACACCTGGCTGCGGCAGATAGAGGGTCATTTCCAGAGGGTGGGACTCGACCGTGTGTGTGCCTGGGGTTTTGCAAACCGGGATCCCGAGTTGTTTCGTTGTGTAGTGGGTGCGGTACCAGTGCATGATCTCCAACTTTACTTAAAAAGTTTGAGGCAGTTTTTTTATTGTCTTTTGACTTGTTTAAATGTTGCTAATAAAACTGTATCTAACTTAATTGAAATTGTTTTTATAAATTCAGCAGGGTAGCCCTCCGGGCCTGCTGGTCTCTCATTCTGAAGTGAGTTTAAAGCATCTAGTAATTCTGAGAGTGACAGAGGCTTATCCAGTTCCTCTGCACTAAGAGTATCTAGCTGTGATATCTGTAATGTATAAAAAAACACATTAGATTATGTCTTGTATTCTTTAAACCAAGTAGAATATAAGGACTTCTAGTACACTCTAAATGTGTGCATTATATTTTTATGGGCACTGATTCTATCTCCATCTGTGTTGGTGATTACTGCTATCATATTGCAAACTTCCTGTTTGTGGATTTGTTGAGCTAAGATTTTACTGTCCTCCTCTCCATGATCATAGTAATATTATAATTTAAAAATGAGTTGTTGCATTCCTTTTCTTGTCAAAAGGTTAAGTTATGATTGCAAAGCCCGTGTTTTCCTAAAAAGTGCCTCATTTGGAGACTTGGTGTGTTCTTGATCTATTCTAGGAATTTTACTGATTACTTCATATCCCTCCCACAAAAATAAATCCGAAACCAAGAAGGCCTCCGAGGTAATCGGGTCTGTTTAAAAATGTTTTCAGAGTTTTCCAGAGTATTCTGGAAGATGCATTTATCTCTTTTAAAAAATTTATTTTGTTTGGATATCAATTCTGTACTGTTCTCATTAGATAACGGGGTTGAGACGCCAGCTGCGAGAGGAGTATGTGGAGCATAGTGATTTAAGCTCCATAATCAGTGGGACATGGTTGGAAATAAAAATATTGTTGCAAGATTTGACCGTGGCCAATTTATCTATAAAGAAATAATCAATTCTTGAGTAATAATGATGTACTGGTGAAATAAATTAATATGCTGTTACTTTTGGATTTAGAAATCTCCATAGATCTGATAAGTTATGATCAATTGCAAACTGTGTAATTATTTTTGCAGTGTTAGATGTTATCGCCCCAGTATCTGAAGACCAAACCAGGTCTGGATTTAAAACACAATTAAAGTCTCCGGCCATTATAATTTTATGAGTGTTCACATTAGGAATGGATGCAAATATATTTTAGATAGTCTCTATCATCTGCATTAGGTGCAGAGTGTGGATCACCAGGGGGCACATGACAGCCCCCAAACCCTGGCACAGACAGTATGAGACGCAAGGTTTTCCAGACAACACACTTTTAAGTGGGGAAGCATTTTTTGTTTTGTTCCCCACTTAACAGCACAGTACAAAACACTAAATATTATAATACACAGTCCTTTTCTTCCCTTCTCTGTCGTCTCCTAACCCCTGTCCCCACGCTGTGTAGATCTCCTCCCTTTCCGGCTCTCTGACTAGTGGTGAAACATCTTTTTATATAGTGCACCCGAAAGAGTTCCAGGTGTTTATTGACCTTCTGGCTGCACTTTCGGTTGTGGTGGAAGTGGTGCCACAAATGGGTCAGCTGTATGTGTAGCACCACTTCGCAGAGCCCACTGAGCCCAACTTGGCAGCTCCATACTACAACTCCCTGCTTTCCTTCAGGGATTTGTTGTGCTGTAGCAACCCATGGGGGCTGCCCTCCTGCATCTCGGGGAAATTAATGTCCCAAACTTGGTCTCTCCCTTTGTTGTTCCACCCAGCTGGCATTCCGGCCGGATAATGGCACTGGACATCTTTCACAGTGATATTAATCAAAATCATTCTACAGTAAAATAAATTACCCAACATGATCACATTGTCCTTCAGGGGTCAGATACCTAGAACAGTTTCATTTGTAATATAAGGTGTACAGTAGTAAGGTTCCCACATCTGTAGTTTTCTTTGTATAACTGGAGTGGAATATTAGGCCTCGCCAATCTCTTTGCAACTGAAACTGATCCTTGCTTAATATGTCTCTTGTAAAAATACTCTTGGTGTTTAGAGGTGTTTGGTGAGGGAATAGTTTGTTCCTCTTAATTTGCGGTTGAGAGTTAACTATTTTGGTCATAGAGAAATTGTTTAGGAACTTTTGTTGACATTTTATAGTCTTAAATTCAGGAAGTACATTATTACGTAAGGTAGCTTTAACCTGGATTTCCAGTTTTGCCTGGAGTTATTGCTGTGAAGGCTATTGTTTTGTTGCCACTTACAATTGTTGGTGTAAAAAGGATAGATTAGAAATAACTTGCTCTCTTTCTCACCCCCCAGTTTTGCCTTCCCAAGTGAGACAAGACCACACTTCATAAAGTCCCAGTCCTCTGACATGCCTAGAGACTGAGCACATACAAAACAACCCAAGCAGCGGTATAGAAAGATTAGGGAATAAAATACGTAATTATGGCAAAAGTCTCATTACAAATAGCAGGTAAAATCTTCTTTGCCAAGATGTGTCTGGATCAATTTTCTTAGGTCTCTTTCTGCTTCATTTGGAGAAGAAAAATGTGAAACTTACCTTGAATATCCGCTTTCAGTTTTGCAGGATACCGGAGGCTGTATCAGATTTTTGGCTTTGTGTAAGCGCTGTTTAACTCTTTGAAGGCTAAATTTTTTTTTTTATTTTTTTTTTTTTATATACAAAAGACAGTTTTCCAAAAAGCAGTGGTTTAACATAGAAATCAACATAAAACATCTGTTGCTGCATGTTGTTGCTGCCAGTTTGCCAAGAATGTACGACAGGCTGTCTTTGTGTGGCTGGGGCAGCAGCAGTGGTCACGGTCGCAGTGCATTGCAATCTGGTTTCTACCTCTTATCATTGTTGAGTGTCAGTCCTCTCAGTTGAACCGTGCTGTAGCGTGTCAGCTACTTGAATCTGTTCAGAACCATGATTAGCTGGGGAGCTGAAGCTGGAGCCTCACATTTGTTTTTGATTGTATCAAAATCAGAGTCCAATAAGTCATTGTCCAATTCGGAGAGAATAGGCAAAACCTTGTCCAGGGAGTATTTTGCTTTACACCTCCACTTTGATCTCTCGCCAGATGTCCGTGCCATTTTTGACGTTGATTGTGCCTTGCTACTCACGGGAGCGCAGGAAGGTTCAGTCAAAACCAATGAAGGCAACTTCCAGCAACGAGAATTCAACTAAAACATAACAGTTGGTTTTGTCACCGGATACATTCGTCAACTCCTCCTTTTGACGAAAGTCGACATCAGCCCTGACAGTTAAAGCTGTAAGATGCGTCACGTTTTCAGTAGAAGCTGTTCAAGGTGAGAAGCCAAGAAAAATACAAATGCGGTCATTTTCAAATATAATCTCTTCAGTCAGTCAGTGACATTAAATTTACTTTAGATTGTAATTTTTCAAAACGAACAATAAGGCTTCTAGGTATTGAGGCATTCGAGCCATACTTGCGGTAAGTTGCTGTTATCTTGGTGTCAGATTTAAAGTCCTCTCCAATTATTTTAGAAAATAGTTCAGCAATGGATTTCACTGGGATTGGACTTGCATAGTTTTCAGGGAGACCTTCAATTCTGATATTATTTCTTCTATATCCATCTTTTAGTGCAGTTAGTTTGTGTCCAAGCACTTTGCATTTGGTTTTTGTAGCTGTAGGTTTTTCGTCAGCCAGTGGATGCCAGTTTTTCAACTTTTTAAATATGAGTTCTGAACTTTACTTAATGTCTTCAAATTGAGCACCAAGTGCTCTAAATTTATTCTCAACTTACATTTTCCTGTATTTTTTTCATCATTTTTTTTTCTAGCATACCTTTTTAAAATTTGCCTCAAAGTGATTTACTTAAACATTTCTCCTGGTCTTTTAATATCCTGAAGCAGCTTCTTGTTTGTCATGTTTATGTCCTTTTATATTTTTCCTTATATTTTGTACTAGCAAAATACCCGCGCTTCGCAGCGGTGAAGTACTGCATTCAAATTTTTATTAGGAAGAAAATTAAACCTTTTTAAACTGTGGGACAATATGCCAATAATTATTTGTTAAGGATCTCTTTGTATACTATGTTGTCAGTTCGGCCCTCCGGTTGTAATATGACCAAGCTGTGCGCTGAGCTTACTCTTGAGTATGCAACTTACAGTTGGCCATGTGAACAGTAATCTTGTCTCAAATCTCACAGCTTGGATTGCTGCTGTCCTAATCGGTTTGAGATCCATGGTTTGTTTCAATTACGACAGTATTTGCAGGATTTGTTGTGTTGAAGTGACATTTGGCATCTGTCAAGCGCTAGCACACAACCGTTTCATCGATAAAATCACATCCAGCTTTTGAGAGTTTAAACATTCATAAACATCAAAGTGTCCACTACTGAAATCGTCACCTGTGAATCTAAGATGTTTAAGAGGCATTGGCGGTTGTCGAAAGGTGTAAAATATTTGGCCATTTCGTACACTTGAAAGCTTACAACCGAACAATTCAGCGGCAGCCATCAACTCACATGCAGAACCATAGGTGAAGGGCTTAAGCATTTCACTCTTCTAGTGCTCCTGTGTAGTATAATTATCTCCTGTACCATCAGTCCACACCTTGAACCTGTCCCAGTCATTCAATACATAAGACAATGTTCCTCCGATATCAAGAGTGAGCCTGATATGGCCGCAATATGTAACAAAGAGAATGGAAAAGGTAGGTGGTATCTCCGGGCATGGAAACCACTCGGTAAGTGACAGTTCTTTGATCGAAAGAATTTCTTGAAGATGGGCCCATAAGTAACAAAGACTGTTGAAAAGTTTAATATGGCGGCCGACAGTGGCATCATACTACCAAATAAGTACGCACATTGGTTTCAGTTAGTGGAGGGAAGCCGCCTACCAAATTTCTTAATTGTTGTAAGTAGAAGATGGGGCCATAAATAAGAAAGTTCAATATGGACGGGCGCATACCACGAAATGTTGACCATTATGACCAAATTACGTGGACAATTTCGAAATAAAACCTGCTTAATTGTTGTAAGTAAGTTGTAAGGAATGAGCCTGCCAAATTTCAGCCTTCTACCTACACAGGATGTTGGAGAATTTGTGACGTGTGGAAAATTCAATATGGCGGCCGACAATGGCGTCATACCACCGAAATAAGTACGCATTATCGGTTTTGGCTAGCGCCGGGAAGCCACCTACCAAATTTCGTGAAGATGGGGTCAGCCTTCTACCTACATGGGAAGTTTGAAAATTGGTGACGTTGGAAAATTCAATATGGCGGCCAACAATGTCGCCATACCAATCAAATAAGTATCGCACATCGGTTTTGGTTAGCGCAGGGAAGCCGCCTACCAAATTTCGTGAAGATGGGGCCATAAATAAGAAAATTCAACATGGCGGACGTTATCGACCATTATCGGTAACGACCGTTACGTGTAGAATTTCTAAATGAAACCTGCTTAACTTTTGTAAGTAAGCTGTAAGGAATGAGCCTGCCAAATTTCAGCCTTCTACCTACACGGGAAGTTGGAGAATTAGTGATGAGTCAGTGAGTGAGTGAGTGAGGGCTTTGCATTTTATTAGTATAGATCCTGTGTGACCTTCTTCTTTATATTACTCTTTAGCTCCTTTTTGTATCCCCACCCCATCCCTGAGTTGAACTCTGTGCCTCTGAGTCATGGGTGGGTAGTTGTGGTCAGTCCAGTCTTAGTATGCCGCCTTCCAGCATCCTGCGTTTGCATAAACCAGAAAATCCTAAGTAGCTATGTGGCACTGTTTCTCAGCAATGCTCTGTCAATGTAAATAGTATTTCAACATAGGTTATTTGGTACAGCACAGTTTGAGTATCCGTAATTTTAAATTACAAAATTGGAAATGCTTCAATTAGGGAAGCTCCAATTGATTGGCTGCCGATCAGAATCTGCCAATTTTCACTCCAAAAAAAAAAAAAAAGGCTCGATCGGTAAAATGGCTGATCACCAAAATTGATATTTTTAGCCCCCGCTTTTTTAGCTTTACAGTAGTTTAGTTGCAGTGCTCCTTTATTCAAATTTCCTACAATGTAAACAAAGGG
The DNA here is from genome assembly GCF_016835505.1 of Polypterus senegalus. Classification (NCBI taxonomy): domain Eukaryota; kingdom Metazoa; phylum Chordata; class Cladistia; order Polypteriformes; family Polypteridae; genus Polypterus; species Polypterus senegalus. The sequence goes on along the minus strand of NC_053156.1, from coordinate 175,598,619 downwards.
TAGTAAGTAAAGATTTGTTTTATATGTGAATGAGAATCAAATTGATATGTTAGCCTTTATGTTAAACAAAGTGGCATAATAAACTGGAAAAAAATAATTTGAGAAGTCGTCCTGTGCAATTAGACAAATGGCAAGAAATGCTACATTAAGGAATTCGGACCTTTTTTATTTATTTTTTCCTTTAAATTTTATTTTAGTGTTTCATTGTCACTGAACAATAAGCCTACATAATTTTAATTTTGTTAATAAAAATGGACAGTTAAAATGGTTTCAATAAATATAGACCACATGTTTTATTGAAGTTATTAAAAGCAAATAACTTTACATACAAGCAAGTCAAATTTTACAAATCAAATCAACCCCCACCCATGAGAAAGATAGCTAGGCCAACAGAGTAAAACTTTTTAATAGTAGGAAAAATAAGTAAATGTATAAATGAAAATAAAATAAGGGAAGATAATCCACTTCCCCAATTTAAATGCTTATTTTAAAATGTTATTGATTAGATCCTGCCAGGTTTTAAAAATGTTTTGTACAGATCCTCTGAGAGTTTTGATTTTTTTTTTTCCCCAGTTTCAAATAGTATATAACATCAGTTACCCACTGACTCAAAGTGACAAGTTAGGATTCTTCAAGTTGAGCAAGATAAGTCTACGTGCCAATAGTGAAGTAAAGGCAATTAAAGTTTGTCCTTCTCCACCTTAAGCCCAACTGGAAGTACACCAGACACAGCTCTTAGTGGATTAGAAGAGATTGTGACACCAAGGCTGTCTGAAAGGAATTTGAAGATTTTTGCCCAAAATTATGTTTTGGGCGTTCACCAAACTGTGGCCCATTGAGGCTGGAACCATTTGCATGTTGGATCTTGCCCTGGAAACATTTTGGGGCAATTTTAAATGAGGCAGATGTGCTCGATAGATAATTTTATATTGAATAATTGTTTGCTTTGAGCATATGGAGCTACAGTGAATTCTGTGCATTGCTGTCTTCCACTCCTTTTCTGAAATGTTGAGGGAGAGATCCTTTTCCCACTGTTCCTTGGGATCTTTGAAAGGGAGGGACTTTACAATATTTTTGTATACAGTAATCCCTCCTCGATAGATGAAAATCCGCGAAGTAGAAACCATATGTTTGGTTATTTTATATATTTTAAATTCTTATAAACTCTCCCACACTGTTTATAAATTCCCTGCACAGTTATACAGCATAAACCCTTTGTATTCTCTTAGATATTAGGTAAGGTTCATTGAAATTATGTATGTAAACACACTGTTTATATACAGTAAAACCTAAATATTATTTTAAAGATATAGAGTGTCTCCGATATCACATATGTTACAGCCATTATGATAGACAGGCCACCAGCAATAAATATGTACAATGCATGAAAAATTGTATACAGTGACACTAAACGTACGTACATATACCAAGTACTGTAAGTAGAAAATGAATTATGGTTACTCACCAACAATGACACGATGACTTGTCCAATAACGATGAGTTTAGTTTTACTGCACAACAAAATTACAACTCCTCTTAAAGGCCCTCTTAAGGCAACTGTGTAGCATCGCCGTTGTTCTTCTTCCTGCAGTCTTCAATCCAAATCCCTAAAGCAGATTCCATCCAGACTACTGCCTTATTACATCCACTTACAACTCGTTTTGCACCCAGGTTAAAAGGACACTGCGGCCGCAGATATTCTATTCCTTTTCTTACTTTTTAAATAAAAAGAATCGTAGCATCATTGATGCCATAATGGTGTCCTACAGCGGTGTAGCTTTTCCCTTCCTTCAACAAATGCAAAACGTTTACCTTTTCGGCAATCTAACAATCTTAACATCTTCCGTTGGCGCTTGGGCACGGCCCCTGAAGCAGTATCAGGAGCAGATCGTTTTGGAGCCATAATGATTGGCTTGACTATGCACAAAGATAAACACAAAAGAGCACAAAAGTTAACTCTTTACACAGCGAAACACGTTGATGCTGAATGAGCGAGACAAGACTTCCTGGTTAACGCCATGGAATCGAATTCGGCGCTCCGTCGCTGAGCCATTCAGCACACAGGAACTTGACTGTGTGCTCTGATTGGTTAGCTTCTCAGCAATCCGCCAATAGCGTCCCTTGTATGAAATCAACTGGGCAAACCAACTGAGGAAGCATGTACAGGAAGTAAAAAGACCCATTGTCCGCAGAACCCGCGATGCAGCGAAAAATCTGCATTATATGTTTAGATATGCTTACATATAAAATCCGCGATAGAGTGAAGCCGCGAAAGTCAAAGCACGATATAGCGAGGGCTTACTGTATTACAGAAATGCTGTCTAAGTCCTCAAGACTGATCAATATATTTTCCGGAATAGGAGGGGGAGGAAAATTGGACAGGTTTTGTTTAGCAAAATTTCTAATTTGGAGGTAGTGAAAGAAATGTGTTGCTGGAAAGTTAAATTTGGAATGTAATTATTCATGGGATACGAAGACGTTGTCTATGTACAGATCTTTAAGTGATTTAATCCTGAATGTTTTCCAAACATTAAAAACTGTTTATCGTGCAGAGGTACCACAGATAAAAGCTTCTCTATCTTGAAGTACTTCCTACATTGGTTCCACATTCTGAGTGAATGACGCACAATTGGGTTGTTAGTATATTGGCGATAACTTGTATTTACTGTGGTACTAAGCTAGGAATATAAAGAAGTACTGCAGGATTTTATTTCTATTGCAGACCAAGCCTGTGTATGCTTATTTGTAACAATGCCCAGGTTTTTATAGCTTTTATATTTGCTGCCCAGTAATTTAAATTGAACATTTGGCAGAGCCATGCCACCTTCTGCCTTAGGTCTTTGTAAGGTTGCCCTTTGGATACGTTAGAGGTGCACAGATACGGGAATTTTGGGCCGATGCTGATAATGTCTATGTACTTATCTGCCGATTTATACATATTTATGAGATACAGGGAAAAATGAGACTTGATCTGTCTGGACAAGAATTACAGTCAAAGTGAACATTTATTTGTATAACAATTTTGCACACCACATTCAATCATTAAAAACAAATGATGTCTGCCACATTTGGCTGGCTACCTGTTGGTTGTATGGGAAACAGTTTTGCAGGTTGTTGCTTTAAATAACACTTTTCTCTTTTTTTTTTTTTCTTTTTGATGGAACAAATACAACACATTCAACAATAATTGAAAAAATGAAAACTGAAACAAATGGTAAAATGTACAATGACCATGAAATAAGCAATACCACTTAAAAATAACTTTTGCAGATTATTTACTATCATTAAAATGGCTTCTGCTCAACCACATTTGGCTGGCTATCTGATCCTTTGTTTTACAGTCTGCAGTATTAAATACTACATGATACTTTTTTCTTTTTGATGGAATAAATCCAACCAATCTATAATTTTAAAAACATAAAAGCGTACAACAGTAAAGAACTTTTTTTTTCTGGAGGCTTATTATTCGTTTCCGTTTTTTAAGCATGATGGGGAGGTTTTTCTTAACGAACAAGAGCATCTCTGCCTTGTCACAGGAAATTCTGATTCTCTTTTCATTGATCACATTAGAAGCAAAACTGTATAATCTCTCGCTGTCCAAACTAGTACGTGGGGCTGACAGGAACTTGCGTGCTTCTTTGGCAATTGTAGGAAACCGACTCCAGTTGTTCCAGTATTTCAGTGGATTTTCATTCCTTGGGATTGGTGCTTCAGTAAGAAATCCCTGCACCTGCTGAGTAGCATGCATACATGTACAGCATTATATTCTGTGTCATCTTTCATATCTAGAAGCTAGATCTGCGTTTTGACTTTCACCAGGGCTGACACGTTAAGATTAGAATCCTTACATTCAATTCAAATGCCATATACTTATTTTTAGTGTACTGTATGTGTTTTTTTTTTTCTCTCTCTCCTCACTAGACGCCAGAGGACCTTGTATCACTGTGTCTATTTTTTTTCAGTAAATAAACTGAAGCATTGTGACCCTTTTACGTGTTTTACAAATGAAAAGTGTATTAAATGTTACTTTCTGGTCGTCTAAGTGTTTTGTGTATTATAATCAATTATTTAGCAGACAGCATTTTTCAAAGTAACAAAAAAAATGTAAAATGAGTTTATGTTTATTTACGAAACTATTTCGTTAACACGCACCGAACAAAAATATGAAGCAAACCAGCACAGGTTATAGTTGGCTCAGTCGCTTGATGAAAACTAAATGAGTTTAGTTTTCACTAAATGAGTGTGTTTAACACAGATGATGCAGACCGTTTAATGACTAATAACAATATGGTTTAACAATTCAGAAACACGTATAGGCTGATCCTAAAAAGTTACGTGCAAAAACAGATCTGTAAAATCCCACAGTAGTGTCCAGCACGTCCTAAGTAACATGAAGCCAATGTTAGTGCGAGGTAAAACCAACAACCGCCCTTTTACATTCGATTATGTTAGAATAGTGATATTCGATCTGATAGACCTAGTTTACTTAAAACGATGTTGTAAAAATCTCCATAAAACTTTTTTTTTTTTTTTTTTATTAAATATAAACTCACTTCTGTTGTCATCTGGCTGTTTTCCTGAGGCATCAATGTGTTCTCTTCAAGAATTTTGTTGTACATTTCGAAGAGCATTGCATGCTATCTCGTCATTTATGTTGGCCCTTTTCTGTTGTGGACAATCTCTGTGATTCACTCGTTTGCATTTCGTTCGAAACAAGTTCCATCTGAGCTTGAAACAATTTGAGTGCCAGTGATTTTACATCTGCATTGAAGTATCAGTCTTTGTATCTTGGGTCTACAATAGTGGCAACACAGTACATGGGTTCTGTGTAAATCTCAAGGAAACGCTTGTTTACAGCCTCCAAGAGAGCACTTTTACTGGTTTTGACTCTGAATGTCCGTATGAGCGCTTTTAGTCAACAGTCCTTTTTAAGCATTAACCGAGGGAATAAAGTTAGAAGCAAAGGCTTCAGACTGGCAAATTTCTTTTGTCAGTTGTTCAAATGGAGCAAGGAGTGTGATTTATGTTTTTGATCAAACACCACTGATTAGGCATTTAGAGCTGCAGGTAACTCAATATCTGAGGCATAAGCCCCAAGGGCTTTTTTTCTGCTCCAGCAAGCTTTGCAACATATAGAATATGCTGTTCCATCTAGTCGAAACGTCTTGTTGAAGCATTTTCGGCTGCATACCAAGTTCAGTTTGTATAGTTTTGAGATGCAAGTTGGCATAATTGTGAATGCTTAAAGTGACTGACTGTTTTTCTGCTGATTGCTATTGTATCCGAGACGCTGCACTGGGATAGTATGCTGTCGTTCATGGCAAGCTGTAAAGTATGAGCCATACATGGCAAACTTGGGATCCTGCATTCCTCCATAGCCTTTGCAACGTTGGTGCATTGTCTCGTAATACTACATGAACATCCTCCTTGGGTATTTTCCATGTTTCAAACATTCTTTAAAATGTGTGTGATCCAGAGCATTCTTGGGTGTGCAAGATTGCTTTCTGCAATTCAAACTTGTGGTCGATCCACTGAGTAGTTAAACTAATCGTACTAATAGCACTCGTAACAGAAGTCCATATATCAGTGGTAAAGCTTATGGCTGTGACATCTTCGGCAAGAAGTTTGTGCACATGACTTTCCACAATCTTCTGCAACTCTGGAAGCACTATGTCAGAAAAATAACGGCGACTGGGTATCTGGTAACGGGGCTTGAGATGCTCAAGCAGCCTTTGAAATCCCGTATCTTCTACAACAGAAAATGGCTGTTCATCCAGAGCAATAAATTATATCACTTTGCAGTAATTGTTTGAGCTTTAGCATTATCTTTATTAAATTTCTTTGATTTTTTTCAAGTAACTGATCAACACGTTGAGCAACTGCAGTTTTTGATTTTGTGCGGTGGCACATGATTTTCCTCTTTTGCTCTGAGGAATTCTGTATATTTGTCAGGATGGCGTGTCTTCAAGTGTGTATTTAAGTTGGTGGTATTGAAATTTCGCACTTTGGTCCCTCTACGCAAAACATTAGTTGAACAAGTGTTGCAAATAGCATATTTTATGTCGCTTTCACTCATTTTGAAAACTTCCACACTGCAGACATTTTTGCACAATAGCCCAGCGTCGCCTAAACGTCTGGCACATACTGAACACAGTGAATGCGTCCTCAATATCGGTCAAATTATCTGTCAATTTTAGTCATCGGTCCGATGTTGATAAAATTATTTTAACCCATTATCTGCTGATACAAATATAAATCCGACATCGCGCATCCCTAGGATACGTGGGTGTTTTGAGTTACAAGTAAATGAGGTTATAATTGAATCTAAATTCTTTATATAAAAAAAAACAATGACAAATACATCCCCTGAGATCTCTGCAGGAATACTCTGGGAAACTCTTAAGGCCTTCTTAAGAGGACAGATTATCTCATATCTTTCCCACAGAAATAAATCTGCTTAAGAAAGTAGCAGAGATTAAAAGCGAAATTACTAAAATAGATGAAGAACATGCCAGACTACCAAGCGAGACTCTACATAAGAGGAGGCAGGCTCTACATTCAGAATTAAACCTCTTGACAACTAAAGAAACCGAACTACTAATTTACAAATCCAGACATCATTATTATGAACATGGAGAGAAAGCTAATAAGCTTTTAGCGCAACAAATCCACAAGCAAGATGTACGCAACGCAATCTCGGTAATTACTAACACGAACGGAGATAAAATCATCAAACACAAAAATATAATGTACACTTTTAGAGACTACTATAAATCCCTATATACTACTGAGTTTAAAGAAGACAATATACAATCTAATGCATTTCTGGATAAATTACAGATACCACAAATTGACGCTTTTAGTGTGGAGGAGCTCGATAAACCTCTGTCATTATCAGAATTACTGGATGCTATAAAGTCACTCCAAGGTGGAAAAGCAGCAGGCCCTGACGGCTACCCTGCAGAGTTTTACAAGAAATTCTCCGCTCAGCTAGCTCCCTCCTATTAGCAACATTTACAGAAGCCAGAGATAACCAATCTCTTCCACAAACCTTTCGCCAAGCACTAATCACTGTCTTCCCAAAACAAAATAAGGACTTATTACAATGTGCATCATACAGACCAATTTCACTTCTGAATAACGACGTTAAAATACTCTCTAAAATCATAGCTAGAAGGATGGAGAAAGTGCTCCCTCAGTAATATCACAAGACCAAACTGGATTTATTAGGGGCCGACACTTATCTTCAAATCTTCGACCTGTTTAATGTAATATACTCACCAACTAAATCAAACACCCCAGAAATATTATCATTGGATGCAGAAAAAGCATTCGACATGATTGAATGGAAATACCTTTTTACTATTTTGGAGAAGTTTGGGTTTGGCCCGAACATTTGTGCATGGATTAAATTACTGTATACTAACCCAGAAGCTTCAGTTTGCATCAATAACATTTGCTCAGACTACTTTAAACTAGAACGTGTGTTTTGTTACGGGAAAATGGTTCCAGGGATATGAACATAAGTAGGCAAAGAATCAGAGAGAAGAGGTCCAATACTTCTATTTTATTTACTTAATTAATTATAATAATCAAACACATCTAATGCAATATAATGCAGACATACAAAAGCAAAACAATACTTACAAACATATGAAAAGGCACAGAGCCATCATCCCAGACCAGTAGACTGAGGGGGCCCGCTTGTCAGTCTTGTCAGAGGATCAACTTATTATTTGCCCTTCCAATTTACCGGGCGGTGCGCGCTGTCCCCACGGTTGAGCCTCCAAAGAAACTGAGGGCGAACCTTCCCTTATATACTAATTGAGCGTCCTTGCCCAAAGCGGCTTACGTGTAAGCAGTGTATACAGAAGTGATTAGTTTCAGCACACACACCTTTCCACGGACGCGTGTTGTTTTGCACTTGGTCCTGATGATGACGACACCTGGTACCAGGAGGCACACAAAATAAGAATTGCGTAGTGAAGCCCTTTGAAGTGAAAAACAAGTCAGCATGACCCTCTGGCCATATTCCCAGTACTTTTCCTTCTTGAAGCTGGTTTTTGCGCTGAGCGACCAACGCCCATCTGCTCTCTTGATCCCCCCCCTCTCTTTAGAAAAATCCTTCCATTACAACGTGGCACAAGACAAGGATGCCCTTTGTCACCACTGCTGTTTGCAATTGCCATTGTACCACTGGCAATACATTGTCGAAATACTGATCAGATAAAGGGGATTAGCAGAGAAGGACTGGAACAGAAAATCTCATTATATGCAGATGACATGGTACTGTATATATCGGATCCAGAAAATTCTGTGCCTGCAGTCTTAGCAGCACTCACAGAATTTCAAAAGCTCTCTGGTCTCAGAATTAATCTGAATAAAAGTGTACTCTTTCCGTGAATTCAAGCATATAATATTAGATTAGACACCCTTCCTTTTATCATTGCAGAACAGTTTAAATACCTCGGGTAAACATCACAAGTAAACATAAAGCTCTATATCAACAAAATTTTTGCCTGCATGGAAAAAATTAAACAAGACTTGCATAGATGGTCAACCCTTCATCTCACACTAGCTGGAAGAATTAACACTGTTAAGATGAATATTCTTCCTAAGCTCCTTTTTATTTCAAAACATACCAATATACATTAATAAATCGTTCTTTAAGCAATTAGATTCAACAATAACCTCATTTATTTGGAATTCTAAACATCCACGCATCAAAAGAGCGACCCTACAAAGACAAAAGGCAGAAGGCGGCATGGCTCTACCTAACTTCCAGTTTTATTACTGGGCGGCAAATATACAGTCGATAAGAACCTGGACACAAATAGAAGAACATACACAGGCATGGACCGCAATAGAAGTAAAATCCTGCAGTACTTCTTTGTATTCCTTGCTTTGTGCTCCAATAAACACACGCTATCGGCAATACACTAATAACCCAATTGTGCTCCACTCACTTAGAATCTGGAACCAATGTAGAAAGCATTTTAAGACGGAGAAGCTTCTTTCTGTGGCACCCTGCAAAAGAACCACCTCTTTCAACCCTCACAAACATATGCAGTTTTAATATCTGGAAAAATTTGGAATTAACTTGCTTAGAGATCTTTATATAGACAACGTCTTTGCATCCTATGAACAATTACATTCCAAATTTAACATTCCAGCTACAAATTTCTTTCACTATCTTCAAATCAGGAACTTTGTTAAACAGAACCTTCCAGATTTTCCTCATCTTGCACCCTCATCCACGCTGGAAAAATTATTGCTCAATTTCAAGGAGTTAGACTCCATCTCTACAATATATAAAATCCTTTTACAATCCCTTCCTTTCAAAGATCCAAGAGGACACTGGGAAAATGACCTCTCAATTAATATATCAGAAAAGGAGTGGAAAGTAGCAATGCAGAGAATTCACTCAAGCTCCATATGCGCAAAGCATACAATTATACAACTCAAAATTATATATCGAGCACATCTGCCTCACTAAAACTCTCCAAAATGTTTCCAGGGCATGATCCAACCTGTGAACGTTGCAACCAAGCCCCAGCCTCACTAGGTCACATGTTCTGGGCCTGCTCCAAATTAACATTATTCTGGACAAAAATTTTAATTACCTCTCAGACAGTCTTGGACTCACAATCCCTCCTAACCCATTAACAGCTGTGTTTGGGGTTCTTCCAGAGGGTCTTAAAGTGGAGAAAGACAAACAAATTGTGATTGCATTCACTACACTGTTGGCACGCAGACTTATTCTGATAAACTGGAAGAACCCAAACTCTCCTCTTTTAAGTCAGTGGGAAACTGATGTGTTATATTATTTAAAATTGGAAAAATCAAATACTCAGTTAGAGGATCTGTGCAGACTTTTTTCAAAACATGGCAGGATCTAATCAGTAATATTTTGAAATGATTTTATAAAGCACAGAGAATTTGTTGATTTAGGTATTTTTACAAGCCTTAAATTTTATACCGTTTGGCTTGCTCTCTCTCTCTCAAGGGTGGGGATCGATCTGTTCTTAGCATAATTTTTTTTTGTAAAAACTTGATTGCTATGTATTGATTGTAATAAAATTAATAAAAAAAAAAAAAAAAAAAAAAAACTATTTATTGATTGATATTGGAATGCTGTGAAATTGAAATAGAAGCTTAGGAAAGCTTCTGTTAGTGCTGTTAGGATTGCTGGCACAGTACTTTTGTGGATCTGTGCATTTCTGATGGACTATGATGTTTGTTGATGACATTGTGAGATTTTCTTTATTAAAATCAAATAACATTCCTTACAAGCAAGTCCAGTTTTACAAAACTAGGTTCAAAACAAATCAACATGTTCTAACCTTATGCAGCACTAAAAGAAAATCTGCTGCAAGCAGCCAAAATGACACTATTGTAATGTGTTTTACCAAATTGTGATTTTTGCAAGCTTATTGACATTGTAAGCTGTTGCAGTAGTAGGGAACAGGTTGAGGAGACCCTGGAGAGGTAGAGATATGCTCCAGAGAGGAATAAAGGTCAGTACGAACAAGATAGAATACATGTTTTATAAATGAGGGAGGTCAGTGGAATGGGGAGGATGCAAGGAGTAGAGTTGGCGAAGGTGGTTGCACTCAACAGTACAGAGTAATGGGGATTGTGGAAGAGAGGTGATAGAGTGCAGGCAGGGTGGAATGGGTGGAGTAGAGTGTCAAGAGTAATTTTGTGACAGATGGGTATCAGCAAGAGTGAAAGGGAAGGTCTACAGGACACTAGTGAGACCAGCTATGTTATATGGGTTGGGGACGAAAAGAAAGAAGGGCATTTCTGATCAGATTTTGGTTTTCACGCAGGATCAAACCATAGAAAAGAAAGTGCTTGTTCGTGCACCCATTGCATAAGGTAGACATATGAATACTGTAGCTATTGAGAGGATGTAACAAAGAAAGTGCATATTGAAAATGTGTCGAATTCACAAAGCAACATGTGCCTGCACTTAGGTTTTATTTATTTAAAAAAAAAAAAAGTCTGGAGTACTCCCAAGATTTACAGGTTCACTGACCATGTCCAATATCAATCAGCTGAAGCATTGTTATACTGCTTATGTTCATCTAGCGTTGGGAACTGTAGCGCTTTATACTACTTGTGGATTATATTGAAGATGGATCTTGCTAAATACAAGAAGGTCTTTTGAATGGTGTAGATTGTTGGTCTTCCAACATCTGCAGCACCTACAGTATATTTGTACTAGTCAATCAAGACTTATCAAAATACAGTATTAACTTAGAGAAACACTAAATGACTTGCTTATCCACTGCCCCAGTTTATATAAAGAGAGGCATAACACATTTATTTTATTAAAATCAAATAACATTCCTTACAAGCAAGTCAAGTTTAACAAAACTAGGTTCGAAACAAATCAACATGTTCTAACCTTGTGCAGCACTAAAAGAAAATATGCTACTAGCAGCAAAAATGACACTATTGTAATGTGTTTTACCAAATTATGATTTTTGCAAGCTGCTTGAACAGAATTTTTACAGTCTCACTGTTTGTGACAGGCAATACACCCATAGGCATGCAGTGCATGTGTCTTCACCTTAGTTTTGAGTACATCAGTTTGTATACCTGAAAAATCTGAAATTATTCAATAAAGTATACATTGCCCTTTGTCTAGCTAGCTGGCTACTCCAAATTAAAGGAAAATGAATGCTAAATTAGACTTTGCATTACAAATTACCTTTGAAAATAACATGTTCAATATTTCAAACTGAAAAGAACACGGTTATTGATTATTATAATGAATAAAATAATGTTTGGCTTAACATTTTTTATTTCTTTTGTGTTTCCTAGGTTCCTCTGCAAAAGCTCTTGTTAGCCTTAAAGGTAAGTGATATTAAAATCTAACACATTAATGAAGAAAAGCAATTAATAAAGTGGCAGGGTTTTGTGCTCAGCTTAGAATGTTGAATTTAAAATTGCTGTTACCTACAATTAATGTACCATATTCACTCTTTTGTATAGGGTGGTCCAGATCTAATTATGCAATTTTCGTTATACTATAACTTAGTGCTGGGCGGTATACCGGTTCATACCGAAAACCATTTATTTTTTTTATGATATGGATTTTTCTTATACCGCAACACCGGTTTAAATTGCCTAAATGACGTTCGGAATGTGGCGCAGTGGGAAACTGTTCATGTGGGGACTTTTTTCACTGCTACACCACTAAACAAATTTGTTGCACTAGGGCTCTTTTTCACTGCTACACCACCAAATAGTTGGCGGTAGCTTATGTATGCCGCGCGGTGAAAATGGACAGAGAGCATTCCGAAACTGAACTAAAAGTAAAGTTGAACATGATGAACAGAAGAACTTTTGCCGAAAAAAAGGAGTCCCGTCCGTCGCCTGGAGATAACTTTAGTTTTAAAAGGTTAGATGTGTAAATACTGTTTCTATACTACAAGCCAAGATATACTTGTTTTATTTGTTTCCAATACAGTGTAATGTACCTGGGTACTGTGTAATAGTGTGACGACATGTTGACTTTATTCTCGTAATTTGTCATTAAAGTAGACCATTGTAAACTAAACTTCATCGTAAAATGAATATTTAATTTACTAGATTTTCTCAAACCCCGTCATAAATGCTTTGTGTTAAGTGATTCTTAAACTGACTACTTCTTGCACTAAGAGGAGGTGCCGGCAGCGATCGCCGCACAGAATACATTCACTTCATGATCTTCCTGCTCTCTGAACATTTAGAATGCTAAGATAAATACTTAATATAATTTTCATGGTGAAATGCATTAAAGCATGCATTAATCATATGGGGGCATGGCGGTGTGCGTGCCTGCCTGCCTGCCTTGCATTTGTATGTTTTTCTGGTGGGTTTACTCGGCGTGCTTCAGTTTCCTTTCAAAGTCATGTAGGATGTGGGGTTTTGTTGTGCTATATTGACCCAGCTAGTGTATGTTTTGCTTGTATTCATCCTGCGATGTGCTGGCGACTCGTTCAGAGATGGGCGCAACTCTGAATGGATGGCATAATTAAACATGTATAACAAAGATATTTTTAAAGTTCTGAACACTCCGTGGGCTAAGTTTTTATAACTAGTTTTAATTTCACAAAGACGTTTATTGTGTGGTGATTGGTTATGTGGTGAAAGAAAAAGAAAGGAAAAAGGAACTGGGGTTTTGGTACGTCAGATAGAGACAGCATACATGCAATAAAGAGAGCCCGCTCAGAAGAACATGCATTGAATTCGTCTCCGACCAGCAGATCAGAAACCCAACATTTGCACAATATTTAAGTTAAACATGTGCGATAGCTATTCATACATCCAGTTTTTTGGAGCCTCGTCACACCTGCCATAAAGTTCTCTACACTGAACATACACCTGGGGACCCCTTACTGTGCGGAGCAGCACCACCGCCTCACTACCGTGCATGTGTAATACCTGCTTTAATGCATTTCATCATGAAAATGGTATCAAGTATTTATCTTGGCATTCTAAATTTTCAGAAAGCAAGGATATCCATGAAGTGAATGGATTCTGTATGGTGATTGCTGTCTTAGTGCGGAGGAAGTCGGTTTAAGAAGCGGAGTGATTAACCACTGGGTCGGGGAACGTAACACAAAGCATTTAATGTGCTGCATTAATTTATGACGGGGTAAATTTAAGTAATTGATTTAACATTGATTTTAGGAAGAAGTATAGTTTACGACATTTTACTTTAATTATGAAATAAACTATGAGAACAAAGTGGAAATGTCGACTTTAATCTCAACATAAACGCAGAATAAAGTGGAAATTTTGACTTTGTTCTTGACATATAGTTTTTTTTCTTCCCAGTATAGCTTAGCTTGAAGCAAGGTCCACATTACTGCAGTTTGCCTAAATGATGTTTCAGTTGGTAAAGATGTCATCACCAAGTTGCACTTGTTGTATTTTATTTTAATTTGGTGAATACTGTGTAATGCACCTGGGCTTGAAGTCTTGAAGTAATAGTGCTAATAATAATAATTAATAATAATAATAATCAGTAATAATACTATTATTTATTTTATTATTATTAGTTTAAATATTATGCAGTTTAATGATGATAAAGTTGTTTAAAAAGTCACTTTAACGTGTCAGTGGACAGAGATTGTTAACATTAACAGAAAGTGTAGTTGGTTTACAAAAAATATTTACTATTTATTCCTTTTCTAAGACATATTCAGTGCAATACAATTTTTAACAAGCACTTCTGGATATTTTACTAAGTCTAAATGCCTCTTAGTATGGTTGAAAATATGTTGTCAAAATTATAGTTTGTTTTTGCAAAATTTGTTCAATAAAAAGGTTCTATATTTTGACTGCATCTGTCATGCAATGTGTTACCTTCCCCATTAGTGCCACCCCCTTGAAAACTATCACTTTATGGGGCAATGCAAAACTGTATTAATACTTGTCTGCACATTAAAATGTTTTTTTTTTTTGTACAATGTACAATACTCTTGACAGTGGAATAGGTTATTCTTAGCCAGTAATTGCAGTGGAAAATGTGGTTAACATCCACTCATGCATGGGGGGAAAAAAATACCGTCAAATACCGTGAAACCGGGATAATTTAGAAAAATACCGTGATATAGAATTTTGGTCATACCGCCCACCCCTACTATAACTTAAGTTTATTACATAGAAAATCACCTGAAAAATCCCGGACCATCGAAGTGTGCGAACTGTCGACATGAAGAATCGTCTTTGCAACCGAACTGAATCAAAGTCATCCAGACGATCTGGATCTGCATAATTAGATCTGGACCACCCTGTATAGTACTGCAACATGTTTGCCACAGTTAACAACATTGAGCTATCATGGATACTCCTATATAAATTTTGAAATTGGGGACATTAATATGAAAGTGCAGTATCTTAAGCTGTGAGTGAGTTATGCATAACCAATGCCATTATTTAATAGCAAATCTAAGCTAAACAAAATTTATACAAGGCGAAGTTCTGATTTTAGTTTTCCATAAATGGTTCCCATTCTGCTGCTGTTTTAATTTAAAATGTAAAAATATGTCAGAAACCTAAATCTAGGCTTCAGTTTAATACTATGTAACACATTGTGCAGATTATGCATGCTTTTTACATTTTCTAAAGCCCATATCCCATTACTTGACCTTTCCAACAATTCTTCTGTCACAGCTTTCACTTACATAATTTTAGTGAGTCAAGGGCTCTCAGTCTCCTAATGTGACATACCAATACCCCAACTAGTTAGCAACTTGCTCCAAAAAATAAAAAAAAAAAAGGTTTTGATTTTGTCTTTTGTCGCAGGCACAGGCTCTGTTTATTTGAGAGCTGACAACCATTTAATACTCATCTAGAAATACAATGAATAGAATGTAGCAACAAGGATTAAGGAACGTGTAGTTTGAATCTCAAACAGAAGAGAGGCTCATCTTTCAGAGGTGTTTTATGTATTACATGCTGAAAAAGAAAGAAAATAGTAAAGAAGGGCAGAGAATGTGGCTGAGCTCCCCATATTTGTTAACCACCTTTAATCCTTCTAGTAGTGTCGCCTCCGACGGTATGCTAATTTGTTGTCACAAACAGGGGTGAGCACAACTGTGTTAGGTCAATGCCCAGTAGGTAAATGTGACATGGGCAGTGATTTTTCACTTACGTAAATTGACATGGTTCAGTGACTAGATCAGCGACTGCTCTTGGCAAATCTGACATATTCCACGACTAGAAAGTGCACAATGAGACCCTAGGCTTAACCTGGTTTTGCGAAGTGACACAGAGATAAGTAAAATGGCTGAAACTTCCGAGAGGAGATGTGGTGGGTTTTTTTTTTTTTTTTTTTTCTTCCCCCACCCCCCTTTAAATCGGATCTTGGGAAATTCTGAGTCCTTAATACAGTTATCATTATGGAGTGAGTATTGGGAGTTTTTGTAGGATTCTTATCTTTTACAGTGGTGCTTTTGCTGTACCCTTTGGGTTTATGAATTGAACTTTTTTCCTTTATTCATTCTTGCAAGCAGAGGCTATATAAAATATGAAATGGGGAAAATGACGTCTATTTTTCATGTTTTAATTGTAGAAAGTAATGAATTTTTTGTTAATTTTTATAAGCTTACAATTAAAATGTTAAAGCGTTGTCTACGGGATCGTTTAGAACACTTCCAAATTTGTGGTTGCTGCACAAAAAAACTTTTTAGTGTAATGTTGCTAGAAAAATAGCACAAATATTAAAAGGATTTTTTTAAACATTTGTAAGTAGCCTCTCCACCTGTGGCAAGATAACTATAATAGCAATAGTAACTGTTGACTTCTTAAACAATATGTTAACATCATAAAGCATTATAATTGTTTTACACATTAATTTAGAGGCCTTGCTCAGTATTGTTAAAATAAGTATTAAAACTAAACATTACTCAGAATGAAACAAGAAAAATCATGAGTTCAGCAAGTAATTTTTGTTTGCATTTTGATTATGGCATATTGATAAGATTTCATGCCACATACCAAAATGTAATCTGCACTTTAATAGGATAAAATAGATGTTCATAAAATAAGACTTTCAGACTTTTCAGCACTAACATGGACTCCTTATTTGTTGGGGAAGAATATTTTCATGATTTATTAGTAGGAGGTTGGAGGCAGCATTGATTGTGAGGCTGCCCTAGTAGGTTCCATGCATGTATGTTTTCATGTTCTGTAATGTTGTATGTTTCATAGAAGTGATAGATTGGTAGGGCCCTATGTAATCCATTTTATTTTTTCACAAGTTCCGTTTTATCTCTTCTGATTTTCGGTTTTTATGGTTTTACTTTTCCTTGATTTTGATTTTTTTTTTTTTTAAACATCTGAATTCAGCAAGTTAACAGTCATTTATATTTTAACACCCTTAATCGGTACAATTTGTTTTAACTTGGAGCTGTGCTAATTTGTCTAAACGCCCCACCCCACGACATGTGTAATTCACTGAGTGGTTTTCTTGTCTGTGAGGAAAAACTTGTATTTACTAAAGCTCCTCTGACAGTCCACTGAGCTGTCTGGGAAGTTTATTTAGCCATAATCCGCCATATATCAGCCAGCTCCACAAGAGAAGAGAGACCTTCATCCGTAAGTGGAAGAAGTCCACCAGGACTCTTTCTGGAGCTGGCCGGCTATCTAAACTGAGCGATCGGGGGAGAAGGGCCTTAGTCAGGGAGGTGACCAAGAACCCGATTGTTACTCTGTCAGAGCTCCAGAGGTCCTCTGTGAAAAGAGGAGAGCCTTCCAGAAGGAGAACCATCTCTGCAGCAATCCACCAATCAGGCCTGTATGGTAGAGTCATAGACGGAAGCCACTCCGTAGTAAAGGGCAAATGGCAGCCTGCTTGGAGTTTGCCAAAAGGCACCTGAAGGACTCTCGGACCATGAGAAACAAAATTCTATGGTCTGATGAGACAAAGATTGAACTCTTTTTGGTGAATGCCCGGCATCACGTTTGGAGGAAACCAGGCACCTCTCATCACCAGGCCAATAACATCCCTACAGTGAAGCATGGTGGTGGCAGCATCATGCTGTGAGGATGTTTTTTAGCGGCAGGAACTGGGAGACTAGTCAGGATAAAGGGAAAGATGACTGCAGCAATGTACAGAGACATCCTGGATGAAAAACCTGCTCCAGAGCGCTCTTGACCTTAGACTGGGGCGACAGTTCATCTTTCAGCAGGATAACGACCCAAAGCCCACAGCCAAGATATCAAAGTTGGCTTCAGGACAACTCAATGTCCTTGAGTGGCCCATCCAGAGCCCAGACTTGAATCCGATTGAACATCTCTGGAGATGTTAAAATGGCTGTGCACCGACGCTTCCCATCCAACCTGATGGAGCTTGAGAGGTGCTGCAAAGAGGAATGGGCGAAACTGGCCAAGGATAGGTGTGCCAAGCTTTGTGGCATCATATTCAAAAAGACTTATGGCTGTAATTGCTGCCAAAGGTGCATCGACAAAGTATTGAGCAAAGGCTGTGAATACTTGTGTACATGTGATTTCTCAGCTTTTTTATTTTTAATAAATTTGCAAAAACCTCAAACTTTTTTCATGTTGTCATTATGGGGGTGTTCTGTGTAGAATTGTGAGGAAAAAAATGAATTTAATCCATTTTGGAATAAGGCTGTCACAAAACAAAATGTGGAAAAAGTGATGCGCTAAGAATACTTTCCGGATTCACTGTACAGTAATCCCTCGCTATATCGCGCTTTGACTTTCAAGGGTTTCGCTTCTATCTGATTTTATATGAAAGCATAACTAAATATATAACGCTGATTTTTCGCTTCCTTCGGGTTCTGCGGACAATGTGTCTTTTTACTTCCAGTACATGCTTCCTCAGTTGGTTTGCCCAGTTGATTTGATACAAGGGACGCTATTGGCGGATGACTGAGAAGCTAACCAATCGGAGCACGCAGTTAAGTTCCTGCTTGCTGAATGCAGTGTTAACCAGGAAGTCTCGTCTCGCTCATTCAGCATCAACGTGTTTCGCTGTGTAAAGAGTTGTGCTCTTTTGTGTTTATCTTTGTGCATAGTCAAGCCCTTCATTATGGCTCCAAACGATCTGCTACTGCTTCAGGGCCGTGCCTGCCGCAAATGGAAGATGTTAACGATTGCTGAAAAGGTAAACGTTTCGGATTTGTTGAAGGCTACGATTCTTTTTATTTAAAAAGTAGGAAAGGAATATAAGATCTACGGCCGCAGTGTCCTTTTAACTAGGGTGCAAAACAAGTTGTAAGTGGATGTAATAAGGCAGTAGTCTGGATGGAATCTGCTTTAGGGATTTGGATTGAAGACTGCCAGAAGAAGAACAACGGCAGTGCTACACAATCGCCTGAAGTGGCTCCTTTAAGGGCTGTAACGCTCTCCTTTGTTGTGCAGTAAAATAAAACTCATTGTTATCGGACAAGTCATCGTGTCATTGTTGGTGAGTAACCATAATTTAATTTTCTACTTACAGTACTTGGTACATGTACGTACGTTTAGTGTCACTGTACACACACATTTACTGCATACTATTTTTGTTGCATTGTACGTATTTATTGCTGGTGGCATGTCTATCGTAATGGCTGTAACGTGATATCGGAGACACTCAATATCTTTAAAATAATATTTATGTTTTACTGTATATAAATACTGTGTTTATATACATAATTTCAATGAATCTTACCTAATATCTAAGAGAATACAAAGGGATTATGCTGTATAACTCTGCGGGGAATATTTATAAACAGTGTGGGAGAGTTTATAAGGGCTTAAAATATATAAAAATAACCATACAAACATATGGTTTCTACTTCGCGGATTTTCACCTATCGCGGGGGGGTCTGGAACGCAACCCCCGCGATCGAGGAGCGATTACTGTATATTCGCATCTGTGGACTTAAAAGTGGGCCCACCCTCCAAACTGTGATTGTTGAAGATGCCTCCCAAGCATATGTCTGGCAGTTACTATGAGAAAATAACCTCGAATGAAAAAGTTCAATTCACTGAATGGGCCACCTAAACGTGTAGCTTGTAATTCTTTCTTTCTTTTGTAAAAGATAGCCCGGCCACAGACAGACACAACACCAAATGTCCACAACACGCATGCAATTTATTTACAATATCCCAACACACAAAGCCAGCTACAGTGCACAATCACCACATTAAACTCAGTCCTTTCCTCTCTTCAGCCTCCACTCTCTCTCTCTCTCTCTCTCTCTCTCTCTCTCAAACTCCATCTTCCTCCTCCTGACTCCGGCTCCTCGAAGGGAGTGAGGCAGCCCCGTTTATCACGCCCCGGATGTGGTCCAGGTGCCTGGTGATGGTCTTCCGGCAGCACTTCCTAGTGTAGTGGAAGTGCTGCCCTTGCACCTTGAAACACTCTGGGTGTACATAGTTCCTGGTTTGGAAACACTTGCTGGTGTGATGGAAGTGCTGTCCTCCAGGGCTCTAGGACCGTCCGTTTTTTTTAAGTTAAACAAAAAGTTTAAAGTGAAAAATGATTGCAGTGTTACAAATTTGTCTGGTTGTATGTATGGCAAGACAAAATAAATTGCAAACTTAAACATACAACTGATGAAAAACACAAAGTAATGCTTTAGTGAATGATCCAAGCAATACAAAATCGTAAACAGTAATAGTAACACTCAAAATTGCTGTTATTTCTATTGCTTACCCATTTCATTTCAAAGGAACAGTTTCGTGTAAATTGAGTTTTTCAGTGACCAGCAAAAGCTGAGGTTAGTTTACAGCAGGCAATTGTAATGAACTCTAATGAACTAATATTAGCCCCTGGTTTAAAAAAAAAAAAATAAAGCCTGCTAATATTGCATATAAAAATGTGCTTAGTTGCATAGTACTTGTGAGTAACTGACGGCATTATAACTGAAGCTCATTTTCTTAGCAAAACTTCTGGGTAAAGCAGGGTAATGCTGCTAGTTTAGTTATACTTTTATCACATGTCAGACAGAAGTAGTACCTAAGGTGCAAAATGGCCTATCGTATTGAACTGGTGGGGCAAAGTGATTAATAGTGCAGATACTAACTTAATGGATTCTTGGTCACTTGCCAAACTGAAACGCTATATGTAATCTAACATGGTCTAAGTTTAAGAACTGTTTGAGTCTCCTCAGATCTTGTGATACAGTTTTTTGTATGGAAGGCGTACACACAGTAGTTTGCTGGAGTGACTTCTTAGATAATATAAATTGCTTTCTTTATGCATTTGTTGTCATAAATGTCATATATTTGTGAATGTTTGACTTCAGGAAGTTTTAACTAACTGCTGCACGGCCTCAAAAGCTGTTATACTGTGAATGCTATACTAGTCTATGGATTCAACAATTTATGCTTTCTACTGTGCATCTATAAAAGTTGGTAAGTATCTTGGAGCCAGGTTGACTTTCCTTCACCTTCTCAAAATATGAAGGTGCTGTTGAGCCTTTACAAAAAGATAAATGATGCTGAAGGCCAAAGGTCATCAATGTGGACTTCAAAGAGTTTAACAGCTGTTTTCACTTTCAACAGCAACCCAATTAATGTGAATAGGTACTTGACTTCCCTCTAAATCACATATTGTACCTTGTAACATGATATGAGAAATACTTTAATTTGATTCATTGCACTGAAGCCACATTAGCTAGCAGCAGAGGACATGGGTGTACTTGACTCTAGCCTGTTGGTCAGCTAGATAGTACTTGTAATAGACTGTTGAGAATCACTTGTTTTTGCCAGTTACCTTCACCATTCATCCACTTAATGCAACTTGATAGCAACAGTCTTTTTTTTTTTTTAAACCCATTTAATCAAATTCAAGATCCTTGTGCAAAGTAGGACAAACGGCTTTATGCTGCAGTCCAGTCCTTGTCAGGGTTCATTCATGTCCTCACACTGGGTCAGTTTGGATTTACTCATCATCCTAAAATAAAATAAAGTAAAGTAAATAAAGGTACATCGCGTCATAAAATGATTTCTTCAAAACGTCGAATGTTATTTATTTGGCACGGACATGCTCAAAAAATACTTGTGTAATGCCACAAAAAGGGCATGCAGACATGTCCGTGCCAAATAAATAACATTCGACGTTTTGAAGAAATCATTTTATGGCGCGATGTACCTTTATTTACTTTACTTCGTAAAGCCTAAAGTGACAAGTAGTGTGCAGAGGGCATGCTCAAAAATGTGTGTAATGCCACGAAAAGTGCCTGCTGACACTTTTTAGTCTGCAAGCAATGGTATGTGCATTCTTGTTCCGATGTAGAAGGGAGCTGAGTTTACCTCTGTTACAGCACGTCTGTGTTTGGGCTTGTGAACGCGGCCGAGATAATAAAACTGACTAAAAAAGCAAAGCTAACCTTTACAAGTATCATAAATTACACCGGCTGTTACAGACTGAAATCAAATGTATGTTTTTATTCTAAATTAGTAAGACCAAGAGCAGTTTACTTCTCAAAACGGACTGGTGCAGGATCAAACTCGGGACCTTTTGATTCCCAGTCAGCAGCTGATTCTATTGCGCCACAGAGGCAGTCATAATAAATGGGTGTCAATGTCGCATGTTAAGGCGGCTTTTTAATTCTGCAGTTATATTTTTGAATAAAAGCGCAATTGTTGTGTTAGATTTGTAGCTTTTGTGAAAGTATTTCTTTGATACTTTGGCTTCATACATTATATAGTTTATGCCTACATTTTGTCATCTACTAGTAGAATATAAAAAACGTTTGTTTTAATAATGTGTTTACACAGATTACTGTAGAAACGGAACAGACATGAAATGCGTGTGTTCCAAACAACAATCTATTATTTCCACCCTAAAACTCCACTTCTCTCCCAGAAAAATCAATCAAGGCATAAGCTGGGAGAAGTTTGTGCACGTTCTAAGTCGGTGGGGGGATGGAATAGCCGGCTGCTTGCAGCCTGATTTTTATCAGCACATTTAGATGACAAAAGACGCTGGTGGAGAGCTGTGAATGATTTTAAGAAGCGATTTAAGGTGGGACGGATTTACAAGTTTTTTCTTAGGCTCTGGTAATTCTAGTGTTAATGAGGTCAGTGAGACATAATTCAGGATAGGTTTCTCTGTTTGGAATGTCAGCACAGACACAACGATCTACTGTACATTATCAGCAGTTACTATTTTTATTTTTATTTTTTATTTTTTTTTTTTTTGCAAAGTAACCAATGAATGCATTCGAGGTAAACTCCGTTTTTAAAATTCTCTTGACTTAAACTTCAAAGCCTTACAATATTTTCATACTTCTGTCATATCACGTATGTCAGTATATTCAATCTCTATTAGCCTTTTCGTTATTTCTCAGAGTAATAATTTCTCTTTCTTTGTACTAATGCAATGTTTACTTTCTTTGTTTTGACACTGTCGTTGTTTGCTGCTTTCATATTCTGTATCTTGCTCTGCATGTGTTTCGCGCCTACGTTTTGTTTGAGTCTTTTGAATTCCAGTTTTCATTATCTCAAACCTGCTTTGCATGTGTTTGGCCCCCTTGTTTTTGAACCTCTATGATGTTTTCAACTCTGTTTTTTATTTCTGACCTCGCTTTATCATGCTTTTGTTTCAATGACACCTGGTCCGTGGTGATTTATTTTCCCTTTTTCGAGTAATAATTTCTGTTTCTTTGTGGTACTGTAATCTTTACTTTTTTTTTTTTTTATACTTTTTAATTTTCCTACTTTCATTTTCTTTAACTTTCTCCACATGTGCATCGCGCCTTTTTTATTTTTTTTTTTTTTTTGAGCCTTTCGAATTCCACTGCTTTCATAATCTCTAACCTGCTCTGCATGTGTATAGTGCCAACCTCCGGATTGGACGTGTTTTTTTTTTTTCTTTTCAATTCCAATTGTTCCGGGCTGATAAATGCTTTCCTTATTTTCTGAATATGCACCTAGATTTTTCTTTTTTGTCTCTCCAATGCTTTCAAGTCTCATTTTCTCTGCGCCGCTTTCTTCTTCGCTTGGTGGTCTGCGTTTCATTTATAACATATTCTTCTGATACACTTTATATGCGCTGAGAGCCCCGGATATGTGTGTGCTCAAAGCCAGAACACGACTGAGTGTGTTGCTGCCCGTGCTCTTATTTGGTTGTAAAGTAGGGCATGTTGTGCAAGAATGTCATGTTCTACGTCATCACGAGACGGTCATGGGTCAAAGTCTCATGTTTAAGGTCCCCATTAGACGCTCCGTGGCCAATCTCTTTAGTGTCTCGGGTCTTTTAAATGTCTTCTGTGATCTTAACGTGAAGCGAATAAATGTGGCCATTGATTACAACCGCAAGAAGGTACGCAAATGAATATGAATAATATTGCATCTGTACCACAATGTTTTCCGAATTGTACTATAAGGTCATAAAATGAATAATTTCAAATCTCATATAAACCTATATCTCTGTTTTGTTTGTCAGTGTGGCTTTGACATCACGAGCCTTAAGGCACATACTAATTCAGCACAAGCAGGAGCGCTCAATAAAATTGAATAAAACAAAATCAAGTGACAATGAGATACGAATAAAGCAGATTTGCCAGCATTTGTGTGTCCGCTTTTATCCCTTCAGATCAGAGAATTTTCAAGGAAAGTGTCTCAAAACACCACTCGCATCTACGGTTTTCCCAGTTGTAGATTAAAAGTAACAGCGTCAGATCCCTTGGGTCGTTGGGGGGGCGGTAGTATGGATCGTGACTGACAGAATAAAAGTGGTGGGGGGAAAAAAAAAGGGTAACTTTTTTTTACAAGTATTATACATTTAATACAGCGGCTGTTACAGACGCAAATCAAATGTATGTGTTTATTGTATAATATTAACAATAACAGCAACTCACTATGGTAAATATACGAGGCAGTCCTGATCGAACCGGGGGACACTTGATTATAAGTCAGCAATTCCTTCCCCTGCACCACAGAAGCTATTGTATCATCTTTGAACCTTTTGTGAAAGTGTTCATTTGATCTTTGCACTTCAGACTTTACACCTTATATAGTTTGTCTACATTTTGTCATTTATTACTAAAATATGAAAAACGTTTGTTTTAATGATGTATTTTTTGGTTAAGTTAAATGCACTTTTTTTGTTTAAAGACTATGTGCACTATAGTTTTTATTGTTTAATGTATTTCTTTTTTATTGTGATGGTCACACTAATATTAAAACATCTGATTATTTTCAAATTCATGTGTTTCACTGGTTATTTTAATTTGATCATTATTAATTTTAATTGTGTTAATGCAGAGACATCAGGGTGACATTCACAGGTTTACAGACGTGAGCAGATGAGGTAAGACATTCTCTGGAGCCCAGAACAGGATGTGCAACCACCGGTCGCAGGCATCAAAATAGTCAGGCATGAAATAATCGTGACTAATTGAAAATAAATTGATTAGTCGACTACCAAAATAATCATTAGTCGCAGCCCTAACTGACATGCACTTTTCTTACAAATCGTGCAAGTTGTATTGTAATCAGGCTGTAGGTTTAATGAGATTATATGACTAACAATTAAAACATGAATAAAGAATTATACTTTTTTAAATGTGTTTTGAATGCAATAACATTCACAGTTATACGTTTATAAGAGAAAAGTAATTGGAATCAGTTGTTTGTTAGTAATTATTATGTGTGCCCTATCTATAGAGCTTGTGGGAGTTAAGGAACAAGACCCTGTGGGAAGTGGCTTTAACACTGAAACTCCTCCTGGTCCCTTTTCAGAAAACCATTGAGCAGAAAGATACCTCAGTGGTGGATGTTGAATTTGTGGCAGAGAAGGCCCTTGGTCATCTTTAGGCTAATAAGGATATCTTGTATCTTAAATCTTATAAGGGCAAATGTATGCACAAAGATGCAAAAAATAAGACATTGAAATTTGGTTAGAAGCTATGAAATATTAATGAAAAAGTTTTGGAATTTTACTGGCAAAGTGTGGGAACCCTGTATTACTGTCTATTGGATTGGTTTCCAATTGCTAGTTTAAGCCTTTCTTAGGTTTGTTAGAGTTGTTTTGGTCTGATCTATACATGCTTAGAGAGTAATTTTGGCGTTTTGGTAATCATTGTTTAAAAAGAAAAATTGATCTATTGCAGTATACAGTAATAAAATTTGGTAGAGCAGGGTGTGGGTTGTACACACTACTGGTCAAAAGGTTCAGAATACCTCAGTTTGTCCTGTTTTTCTTCAAATGTAATCTGTTGAAATGCAATGAATAACCTAAAATGGTGAAAAGGTAAGCAATACACTTCCACTGGTTTAAATTTAAAATTTAGGTTAGCAAAAGCTCAAAAAAGGAAGTTTCAGAGTATTATAAATGGGCCTTCTTCAGGGAACAACTAATAGGTTACAGCCTACTGATGTTCTGCAGCGATTATGCTTAATAAAGCCAAGCAAGTCTCAGTTTCTACTATGAAGAGGAGACTTTGTGCTGCTGGTTTGACAGGGTGAGTGGCAATAAGAAACCCATTCCTTAAAGGACAAAGTAAGAAAGCGAGGCTTGTATGGGCCATGAAATACCAGTTGTGGACTACTGAAACTGGAAGAGAGTCTTATGGACCGATGAATCCAAATCTGAAACCTTTGGTTCATCACACAGGGTATTTTTTACACCGTTGAGGTGGTAAAAGGATGGTTCCTCAGTGTGTGACACCAGCTGTCTAGCATGGAGGAGGATGTGTAATGGTCTGGGGTTCTTTTGCTGGAGGCAGAGTTGCTGACTTACTTTATTAATCCCAAGGGGAAATTCACATAATCCAGCAGCAGTATACTGATACAAAGAAACAATATTAAATTAAATAGTAAAAAAAATAAAATGATGTTCGCATTTACTCCCCCGGGTGGAATTGAAGAGTCGCATAGTGTGGGGGAGGAACGATCTCCTCAGTCTGTCAGTGGAGCAGACAGTGACAAAAGTCTGTCACTCAAGCTACTCCTCTGCCTGGAAATGACACTGTTCAGTGGATGCAGTGGATTATTCATGATTGACAGGAGTTTGTTTAATGGCCGTCGCTCTGCCACAGATGTTAAACTGTCCAACTTTACTCCTACAATAGAGCCTGCCTTCTTAACAAGTTTGTCCAGGCGTGAGGCGTCTTTCATCTTTGTGCTGCCACCCCAGCACACCACCGCGTAGAAGAGGGCACTCGCCACAACCGTCTGGTAGAACATCTGCAGCATCTTACTGCAGATGTTGAAGGATGCCAACCTTCTCAGAAAGTATAGTCTGCTCTGACCTTTCTTACATAGAGCATCAGTATTGGCAGGCCAGTCCAATTCGTCATCCAGCTGCACTCCCAGATATTTATAGGTCTGCACCCTTTGCACACAGTCACCTCTGATGATCACAGGGTCCATGAGGGGCCTGGGCCTCCTAAAATCCACCACCAGCTCCTTGGTTTGCTGGTGTTAAGGTGTAAGTGGTTTGAGTGCACCATTTAACAAAGTCTTTGATTAGTTCCTGTACTCCTCCTCCTGCCCACTCCTGATGCAGCCCACAATAGCAGTGTCATCAGCTAACTTTTGCACGTGGCAGGACTCGAGTCATATTGGAAGTCTGATGTATATAGATTGAACAGGACCGAGAAAGTACAGTCCCTCGGCCCCTGTATTGCTGAACACAATGTCAGACCTGCAGTTCCCAAGACGCACATATTGAGGTCTGTCTGTAAGATAGTCCACAATCCATGCCACCAGGTGTGAGTCTACTCCCATCTCAGTCAGCTTGTCTCTAAGGAGCAGAGGTTGGATGGTGTTGAAGGCGCTAGAGAAGTCCAAAACATAATTCTTACAGCACCACTGCCTCTGTCCAGGTGGGAGAGGGATCGTGTAGCATATAGATGATGGCATCCTCCGCTCCCACCTTCTCCTGGTATGCGAACTGCAGAGGGTCGAGGGCGTGGCGGACCTGTGGCCTCAGGTGGTGAAGCAGCAGCCGCTCCATGGTCTTCATCAGATGTGACGTCAGAGCAACAGGCCGGAAGTCATTCAGCTCACTAGGACGTGATACCTTTGGGACAGGGTGATACAAGATGTTTTCCAAAGCCTTGGGACTCTCCCCTGTTCCAGGCTCAGGTTGAAGATGCGCTGTAGAGGACTCCCAGTTCCAACGCACAGGCCTTCAGCAGTCGTGGCGATACACCATCTGGACCCGCTGCTTTGCTGGCACAAAGTCTTTTCAGCTCTCTGCTCACATGGGCTGCTGTAATTGTGGGTGGGGATGTCTCACCTATGCTGGTATCAGCAGAAGGATGGTTGGAGGATGCAGTACTCCGAGGTGAGAGTGGGTTAGTGATCAAACCTATTAAAGAAGTTGTTCATTTGGTTTGCTCTCTCCACGCCTGTCTCGATGGCGGCACCCGCTCGAGCTGCAGCCAGTGATAATCTTCATCCCATCCCACACTTCCTTCATGCTGTTGTTCTGCAACTTCTGCTCCAGCTTTCTCCTGTACTGCTCTTTCACCGCCCTGAGCTGGACTCGGAGTTCCTTCTGCACGCTTGAGCTCATGCTGATCACCACCTTTAAAAGCCCTTTTCTTCTGGTTCAAAAGGCCTTTGATGTCACTTGTAATCCATGGCTTGTTGTTAGCATAGCAGCGTACTGTTCTTACTGGAACTACAATGTCCATACAGAAGTTGATGTAGTCAGTTGTGCATTCAACAGCCTCTTCAATGTTCTCACTATGTGACCCCAGCAATATATCCCAGTCTGTAGTTCCAAAGCAGTCTCTCGGAGCCTGTTCAGCCTCAGGGGACCACTTCCTGAATGAGCGTGTGGTTGTAGGTAGCGCCCTCACTCTTGGTTTGTATTGAGGCTGAAGCAGAACCAGGTTATGATCTGCTTTCCCAAGCGCAGGCAGCGGAGTGGCGCTGTATGCGTCTTTAACGTTTGCATACAGTAGGTCAATAGTCTTGTTTCCCTGGGTGTTACAATCCACATACTGGGAGAAGGCAGGTAATGTTTTGTCCAGCGTTACATGGTTAGAGTCTCCAGCGATTAGCACAAGTGCCTCAGGGTGCTGCGTTTGTAACTTAGCAACTGCGGAATGGATGATGTCACTCGCTATCTCCGTGTTCACTTGAGTGGGGATGTAAACAATAGCAACAGTCACGTGTCCAAACTCTCTGGGCAAGTAATGGGGACGCAGACTTATGGCCAACAGTTCAATGTCCCTGCAGCAATTGGAGATTTTAACATTTACATGTCCTGGGTTGCACCACTTTGTATTGACACAGAGAGCGAGTCCTCCTCCTTTCTTCTTTCCACAGGTACTTGCGTCTCTTACGCAGAGTGACTGGCATTCTGAATCACAAGGGGTTACCACAGCATTTTGCAGCACCATTTTAGACACACTTTGCTTCATCTAGTAGAGCAAGGGTTCATCATACAGCAAGACAATGACCAAAAATTGGACAATAAACTGTGAATTTCCATTAAAAAAATGAAAACGCTGAGGTGTTCTAAAATTTTTGACCAATGGTGTATTTAAAGGGGGAGGGGAGGGTAAGAAAATACTGTAGTACAGTTATCCCTCGCTATATCGCGCTTCGACTTTCGCAGCTTCACTCTATCGATGGATTTTATATGTAAGCATAACTAAATATATAACACGGATTTTTCGCTGCTTCGCGGGTTCTGCAGACAATGGGTCTTTTTTTCTTCCTGTACATGCTTCCTCAGTTGGTTTGCCCAGTTGATTTAATACAAGAGACGCTATTGGCGGATGGCTGAGAAGCTAACCAATCGGAGCACGCAATTAAGTTCCTATGTGCTGAATGTGGTGTTAACCAGGAAGTCTCGTCTTGCTCATTCAGCATCAACGTGTTTCGCTGTGTAAAGAGTTAACTTTTGTGCTCTTTTGTGTTTATCTTTGTGCATAGTCAAGCCCTTCATTTTATAACTTCAAAACAATCTGCTCCTGCTACTGCTTCAGGGGCTGTGCCCAAGCACCAACGGAAGATGTTAACGATTGCCGAAAAGGTAAACGTTTTGGATTTGTTGAAGGAAGGGAAAAGCTACACCACTGTAGGACGCCATTACAGCATCAATGAGGCTACAATTCTTTTTATTTAAAAAGTAGGAAAGGAATATAACATCTACGGCCGCAGTGTCCTTTTAACCAGGGTGCAAAACGAGTTGTAAGTGGATGTAATAAGGCAGTAGTCTGGATGGAATCTGCTTTAGGGATTTGGATTGAAGAACAACAACAATGACGGTGCTACACAGTTGCCTGAAGTGGCTCCTTTAGAAGAGCTGTAACGCTCTCCTTTGTTGTTCAGTAAAATTAAACTCATTGTTATCGGACAAGTCATCGTGTCATTGTTGGTGAGTAACCATAATTAATTTTCTACTTACAGTACTTAGTACATGTACGTACATTTAGTGTTACTGTACACACATTTACTGTATACAATTTTTCTTGCATTGTACATATTTATTGCTGGTGGACTGCCTATCATAATGGCTGTAACTTATGTGATACCGGAGAAACTCTCTTTAATATATTTAGGTTTTACTATATATACAGTGTGTTTACATACATAATTTCATTGAATCTTACCTAATATCTAAGAGAATACAAAGGGATTATGCTGTATAACTGTGCAGGGAATATTTATAAACAGTGTGGGAGAGTTTATAAGGGCTTAAAATACTGTATATAAAAATAACCATACGAACATGGTTTCTACTTCGCGGATTTTCACTTATCGCGGGGGGGTCTGGAACGTAACTCCCGCGATCGAGGAGGGATTACTGTATTTAACAATTCTTCCCCAGAAATCAAACCTCAAAGTTCACCTGATATATAATCTGATTTTAGGATAAGTGTGCATGTTACTGTGTTTTGTGTGAGTTTTCCTCCTACATCCTCCTATATAATTTATAATAATTAAGCCCCCTTATGGATGAGTTTACCCTGCAATGTATTGACACACTGTCTTGTTTACTGGCAGACATGTGATGTTGCTTATTTTGACTCTAGATCCCATAATCCTGAATTGGATTAAGTAGCTTTAAAATGTTGTTAGGTATAAAGATATATATTTTCTGTGTAGTCTGAGACTTTTCTCTGTTCATTTGTGTTTGAGTAGGATGGTGGCACAACATAATTGTAAAAGGCAGATGTGCACCCGCAAATGTGTGGAGGAAACAAAAGAGTACAGTGACAAATGTACACTCCTAACAAATTTGCCTCGTCTCCGGGAATTGAAATTCAGCTTGACACTGTTTTTTTAGTGGCTTAAACATTAATAAAGACAATTTGGTTTATGCTTTGCATGGGATAACATATGATTTAAGCAAAGCAGCACAAACTAGCCATGAAAATAAAGTTATGGCTTGTCAGAGTTCATTACAAATGTGTGCCATACTTTTTCTTGGTCCCATTCCCACAGATGCTATGGCTGCTTTCATTCACTACACAGTAATTTAAATGTTAAAGTATTTGTTTGGAGTGAGGTGTCAAGTTTCACATTTGTTTTTTTTTTTTATTTATTCTTTATTTTTGAATGTGTTTATATGACATCTGCACCCTATATATTAAGGCAGGTTTTTTGTCGAACACATATGAATCTAAGATATGTTACACCATCTCTTATATGGTAATAGTGATGCCTGGAATTAAATGACAAAAACAGTGTGCCTGATTGATTCCAAAATGCAATGAATATGAATGTACATTTTTCATAAACTGATATGAAGGGTTTCATGTTATGCAGCCGTGTCATATTGAGGAAGGCATGGTAAGCCTTTAAGATCTATAAAATTTATATAGACAAATGTTTTTACACGAGTTCAAAACAGTTTTTCTTATCGCTTAATGCTAGCAGGTTCCACATCTTGTTACTCCTTGAGGCAAAATTAGTTTTTTATGGGGAGTATTAAACACAGCTCAGATAATTTACCTCTTTCTGATCTGAAAGTAGTGAAAGCTTGCTCCAAATTAATCTCCTTTTTTTTTAAACTCTGTGTTTATATTGGCTAGTTTTGATTGCCTTATGGGTGTCATTGTGAGCGTTCTAACCAGTTACATCACTGTCTGATTTGGGAACTGCAGTGTCTTTGACCACAAGGCCCAACAATGGGTGATGCATGTAGCACAAAATATTATTGGGACCTCTCTGACCTTCATTAATGACATCTTTATAAAATGTTGTATCTGCAACGCCTACAGCATTGTGAAGAACCACTCATACCCCTCCCACAGTCTCTTTGACCCACTTTCTTCTGGCAGAATGTACTGTTGCATCCGAACCAGTTCTGCCATGGTCTGCAACAGCTTCAACTCAGTTGGCTTTCCGGACTTTGTACTCTGTGCTGACCCTTTGCCCTTAGATCTGTTCTTGGTAGCTTATTTATTTGTAGTACATTTGTTACAAAACTGTAGTAGCAAGTGTATGATTTATTTATTACTGTCTATTTAGTTAACTATTGTTTGTTTTATTCATGTATTTATAGTATAGTTCTTGACCTGTCTTATATTTGTCCTATGTTTATGTAGATGATGCACCGCTGTTCTTGGTATGTTTAGTGTCACTGTATGCTGCAATACTATGTATGGGTGGTATGACAGTAAAGTCACTTGTTCTGATTTAAAATTAATAATTACCAAAAATCGTAACAATTTTTATTAAAGTTACATTTTGAAAATGGCATATACTAAATCTGGAGTCTCCATCGGAATAGTGAGTTTTAAGCTTTCTGGAGTTTTGACAGCGTTTTATAATGTACAAGCCTTTCTGAAAATAAATTAAATTATTTTTGACAAAAATATAAAGATATGAAGAAAACGGCAAAACAATATTTTTTAAATATTTTATAACAAAATATAGTGTTACTCAGTTGTTGACAAAATTAGTATTACTCAGAAGTCTAATTGTTTGATATCTTAAAAGTTCACATAGTCATTTACAAAACATTGATTAACAATAACATCACCCCAGGTGAATGTGGCTGTGTGCAGTGGTGATGCAGTACTCTGTCTCACTCAGAGTCTTGCTCCTACTCACAATTCTTATTTACTTTACTTGATATTGAAAGGGAGTGGAGGGGGTTCTCTTTGAGACTTATGGTACCGGACCCTTTCAAGCACTTGGAGTTTGTGAGCACCACAGTGACTCTTCCCTTTCAAAGTTTGTGTGCGATGCACTGATCAGGCTGCCTTCCTTCTATAGTGCACTCTTGCCAAACAAGCCAAGTTTAAAAATCTCCTGTACCTCTTGTTGTGCATGTGAGTGCCTGGTAACTTTCTTTCAAGGTGTGTGAAATTAAAAGAATAAAGTGATCACTGTTTGACACTTTGAGGAAATTTTTGCAAATGTTTGAAGCCTATTGACGATGTTTATTGAATATATCCAGCAAGTCGCTGATGGATGAAATGTTCACCATCAGCTCAGCCCTACTTGGAAGACATGATCGAATTCAGTTAAAGACTGGCAATGCAAGATATGTTAATGTGATTGTCAATTACTTTTTAGTGGTTCATATATCAAACTTGCCATTAAAAGTGTGTGATTCAACAGAATTACAACACCCTTAACTGTTGCTGCAGCAAGTAAGAAGGTTATGGTATTATCTGTCAAATTTGTGATTTAAATTGTTTTTATAAGAACTTATTCAATAGTCCTCATTAGGCTGGGTTGTCCTGTTGTTGTGTAATGACATTCCCAGTCTTTCACACATCATGGACTCTCATAAGCTTATTTGAAAGTCTAACTACACCTACACCATAAACACGTTCTGTTGTCTACAGTGATGTGACAAACTTTTGGGTTTGCTTTTGGACTGATATATTTGGAGTGTTGAGACTCCAGTCAGATATGATGTCTAACAATTGCTAATGGTTGTCATTGTGTGCATATGATCTGGCGTTGGACTTGAGCCATCTGTATTATAGGTGCACTGATTGTGATTTTTTTTTTAATAACCAATTCTTGTGTGTGGGACAGAAGATTGGCTGGATTTACTTGATTTCAAGGCAGTGTAAGGTTTGCAAATGAGACATGGACAAATCAGATAAGGACCGTAATTCTAAAATAGTTTTATACACTGTTTTAAAATATTGAACTGTTTTTTTGCAATTTACAATTTGAACATTTATTTTTGTAATGTACAATTTTTCATTAATCAGTTTTCATACCGGCATTATCCACTTCCTGATTGCAATGTGCAGTAACTATCAATGCAGCATCAGCTTTTGAAATGCTTGCATGCATTGTTCTTTATATGGATATAAACTTAAATTTGTACACATAATTACTCATTATTTTTAAAAATGCTTTACCTTGTACAAATTCTTCACTACCTGGTGTTCAGGGCTTACATTTGTGATGTTTCAAAGGCAAGATGAAAGGACTAGAGCCAACTACCTCCCTCATTACTTAAGTGATCTTTGTACCTCCTTTTTAGATTGCTTAATTTTTTAAAACTTTAGAATTTTGGCTTTTGGAGTTTATTTTTGAACTTTACATTGGTATTTTTTAAGGCAAACCTCATTAGTAATACATGCAGGTGTGAACTAACGACAAAACCCCACATTCTCCAAGCTTTATTATAATTGACTAAAGCAGGATTTGGAAAGCTTTTGTTATTATAATATAGTGGTCTCCTGCATTTATGTCATACAGTTGGTTACAGTAGCTGCTACTTCTAGGCTGTGTACTGATCACAGTGAGCTCTATGGCTGTTCTTGCAGATCTCCATTTACCATGATCTGAAATATCATATATTGGATCAGGTTATCTTCAGTGTTGTTGATGCTGATGGGCAATAGTGCAGTTTGGAAGCATTCTCAAATAGCATTGCTGTTTGCTTCTTCTAGCCAGTTATTTCTGCAGCTTGTTGGAACTGTTTTTTCAGCTCATTAAGTCAAGGATGTCCTGTCCTGTCTTTTTGGTAAACATTTTTTTTTTTAACCTGTCATTCATTCATTTTCATACCATCTGTTTACATTTTTCAACCAACAATCCATTATCCAACCCGCTATATCCCAATTACAGGGTCACAGGAGCCAATCCCAGCCAGCACAGGGAGCAAGGCAGGAAACAAACCCTGGGCAAGGGGCCAGCCCACCGCAGGGCACATACCCACACACTAGGGACAATTTTAGAATCGCCAGTGCACACGTGGGAGGAAACCGGAGTACTCGGAGGAAACCTATGCAGACACGGGGAGAGCATGTAAACTCCACGCAGGGAGGACCTGGGAAGCAAACCCGGGTCTCCTAACTGCGAGGCAGCAGCGCTACCCACTGTACCGCCTTCATTTTTCAACCAGACCGTGCCAAATCACACATAACTGACTGCTTGCCAGAGTTGTGCACTCAGGAATATGTATAGTCAAGTACCCAGACCTTTCTTAGCTGATTTACCAGAATATCTCATAAATATTCTATGATTTGCTTCCCACACAATAATTGGTTACATATATCAGTATGTTGCATATTTAATAGATTTCCCCAACTATGATGGTTTTACCTTGTATTAGAACCCTCCCCATTCTTCTGGATAAACCTTCCTTTTGCTCTGATTTTAGAATAATTTGTTAAAGATTATTTCTTACCTGTTTGCAAATTCAACCAATGCTTATTTTTATCACATTATATTACTGTATGTACTGTGTATTGGCTTAAATCAATTGCTTTTCTTTAAAACTTGCGTTTATTTTTCAGAAGGAAGTTTATCTACTACATGGAATGAAAAATATACTTCTGTAACAAAGACTCCAAGCATGAAGACAAAAAATTCATTTTCGTCAATGGAAACTGTAAGTAACACAATAAGTTTGTCTTACAAATTGAGTATTGTGTCTCAACTAGAATTATACTGTATGTGGATTTCAAAATCAAGTTTGTCTTGTGTACACAGAATAGCAAGTGGATCTTTGTAGCTATCTGATATAAAAACTGTCTTTGAATCAAGTGATGTGAGTTAACAGCCCCATGAAGAAGAGAGTCCAGGGATTGCAGCACAGCCGAAGTCTTTAATAATATTATTTATCTTTCTAAGGCAGCTTGTGAATAGGGATGAAGCGGTTACTGGTTTTTACAATAAACTACACTGAAATCCCTGGCAGTTATTACACCATTTCATATTTTGATTACTTCTCTAACCATTGCCAATTACCATGTTTCCAAAAAAAAAAATAATATGCAGTGTGCATTTAACACTGTCAAGCGTTTCAAAAGTGTTAGAGTAGTTATTTTAAATTTCCCCTTATCTGCAAAACATGTAGAAATATAAAGTTGCACTGAAAGGGAGAAAAACATTGAATATAATCAATCATCTTTCTGACCATCACCAGCTGCTATACAGCAAATTCAAGGTAAGGTAATTTATAGTTCATTGCTTTTTAACTTGCTAATTGCTTATCGATATGAAACTTTTAGTGTACATGTTCTAGTAAGTATTTGACTGCAAATGTATTGTCCTCATGTATATGTTTTCCAGGTTTCTGCACAGTTTATTGCATATCTATCCAGTATGTTTTGTTAATTCACATTGCTTGTATATGTCAAAAACAGGCTATGTTTACCTCCAGCTTTATGAATTGACCAGGAGTAAAATTTTGAATTTATAGCATTCACATAAACATTTGCAGTGGAATAAGATGATCCTGTTGAATAAGGTCATGTATATTTTAAAAAACATGTTATATCAGGGCCTGAAATTCAACGAGGGATTACAAGTTCACTGCCCAAATATATTATATTTTTAAATTTGGATTTTTGAAGCACAAATTTCCCACATTTTGTTTGGGAAGCATTTTCTCTTGTTTATTGCAAGAATATTTGTCCTTTTTTTTTTTTAAAACTCACTGATTTATTATTGTTCCTTATTTGTTACTTACAAATTTCTTTACTACTTTGTTTGTTTCTTTACACTTGTATGCTTAGGATGTTGCCTTTCTGTTGCTTTTGACCAAGATTGCCAAATTCCATTATAGTAGCAATCTGATTGGAGCTACACATAGACATTGCTGCCACACAATGTCCGGTGTTTAAACTGTGACTTGGAAGAAACTTAACAAAACCTTATTAGCAACAGTTCATGGTAATCTTGCTACCAAAACCATTTACTCCAACCAAGAGGAGCATGAAGCAAGAACCTATCATGCTAGCACTGGTCACAATGCAGGTAGAGGGCCTAGACAGTGTACCAATCTGTTGCAGCGTCCACTCACATACAACTCCACACTCATACCAGGACCATTTTAACTAAACCACCAAAGCTTTGTGAATGTGGAACAAGACTGAAAGACCCTGAAGCAAAACGCAGAGACACAGGAGGACCTGCAAACTCCACAAATGCAATCGGGTTCTGGATTTGAAGCTAGTATGTGTTTACTCTACAGTCCCGGTGAGTCATTAGCATGACTGACAGTGGCAAGGGAAGCAAGATACTTTGTGAAAACTAGTGCATACAGTATGATAACAGCCTTAACAACTTTAAACAGTTTGTAAAATATATACATTTGGACAAGGACTTACTGTTAAGTATTCTTCATGAGTTTCTATTTTCCATCATCAAGTTTCAGGTGTGTGCCTTGTGTTCTTGAGCATACGATATGAGCCAGTAATTTAAACTGTATTATTTGGCTTGGCCCATCTTCAGTGGCGTGCAAAGGTTTGTGCACCCTTGCTTAAAATGTCTGTTACTGTGGATAGTTGAACAGAAGTTGAAATGGTCACCAACAAAATGATTAAGGGCCTGAAGCAAACGTTTGGGCCTGACATGGTCAGTACTTAGTAACACCCATTTTGACATGAATCACAGGTTGTAAATACTTTTTGTAGCCATCTAAGAGTCTTTGAATTCTTACCTGGGGTGTTTTTGCCCATTTGTCCTCGCAAAAGGCTTGTAATTCTGCAAGATTCTTCTAGCGTATTGCACTGCTCTTTTGAGATCAATCCACAGATTTTCAAAAATGGTTTTGCCATGGACCTCACAGTACCCTGACCTAAACCTCAGCTTGTACCTCTTGAGGTAGGTCATTGTAGATTTTGAGGTGCGTTTCTGATCATTATCTTGCAGGACCCATCCTCTTTAACTTCAACATTTTTACAGATGGTGTGATGTTTGCTTCTAGAATTTGCTGGTGGTATTTTGAATCAATCCATCTACCAATGACATGTTTTCTGTGCCACTTGTTGCAACACAAGCCCAAAGTATGATTGATCCATCCCAATGCTTAACAGATGGAGAGGTGTTCTTTTCCTGGAATTTGTCACTTTTTTTTTTTTTCTCCAAGCATAACTTTGCACATTGTAGCCAAAATTTTCTGTCTTGACTTCAGTAGTACACAGGACTTATTTCCAAAATGCAGAAGACTTGTTACGTTCATTTTCAAACTTCAGACACTGAATTTTTTGGCTAGGACACAGCACAGGTTTTTTTCAGCTTACAGGAGCCCATGGCTGCTGATTATTGGGACAAGGCTTGAAGAATCAGAGAATTTATACATCTTTGCAATCTGCATCACCTGGGGGTTTTCTAGTGATGGCTGTAAACAATCCATACTCTATGGTGCAGTGGTGGCTCTGAGGCTAGGGATCTGCACTGGAAATCGGAAGGTAGCTGGTTCAAATCCCGTAAAATGCCAAAAGGGACTCTGATCTGTTGGGCCCTTGAGCAAGGCCCTTAACCTGCAATTGCTGAGCGCTTTGAGTATGAGAAAAGCGCTATATAAATGCAAAGAATTATAGCCGTAAAGAGCTAATTTAAATTCTGAGACCTTAGTAAGCTTGAAATCTGAAATATCTTGGGGCATCCAGACTTTTGCATGGTTCTCCTTTCCTTTTTTTTTTTTTTTCCACTGTTCAATTGTACAAAACAAATGCAGTACATTTCTTCTTTCGGCTGCTCCTGTTAGGGATCTTCTTCCATATCATCCTGTCTTCTGTATCTTGCTCTGTTACACCCACCAACTCAATGTCCTCTGTCTACATCCATAAACCTTCTCTTAGCATTTCCTTTTCCATGGCAGCTTTATCGTTAACATCCTTTTCCCAATATACCCAGTATCTCTCTTCTGCACATGTCCAAACCAACGCAATCTCGCCTTCGTCTCCCAACTATCCTTGAGCTGACCATCTAATGTACTCATTTCTAATCCTGTTCATCCTCGTTACACCCAGTGCAAATCTTAATATCTTCAACTCTGCCACCTCCAGCTCTCTCTCCAGCTTTCTGGTCTGTGGCACTGTCTCTAACCCGTATAACATAGCTGGTCTCACTATTGTCCTGTAGACCTTCCCTTTCACTCTTGCTGAAACCTGTCTGTCTCAAATTACTCCTAACACTCTTCTTCTCTCATTTCACCCTGCCCTGTACTTCTTTTTTTTCTCACCTCTCTTCCACAATCCCCTATGCTCTGAATTGTTGATTCCAGGTATTTAAACTCTATCACCTTCATCAACTCTACTCCCTGCATCCTCACCATTTTTTCTCACCTGCCTCTCATTCATACACCCATATTCTGTCTTGTTCTTGCTGACCTTCATTCCTCTCCTCTAGAGCAAACCTCCAACTCTCCAGGGTCTCCTTGACCTGCTCCCTACTCTCGCTATAGATCACAAAGTCATCAGTAAACCTCATAGTCCACAGAGACTCCTGTCTAATCTCATCTGTCAACCTGTCCATCACCTTTGCAAATAAGAAAGGACTCGGAGCCGATCTTTGATGTAATCCCACCTCCACGTTGAATGCATCCGTTATTCCTACTGCAGTTCTCACCACGGTCACACTTCCCTCATACATACTACTTCTGCCACACCCGACTTTCTCATACAATACCACAACTTCTCTCGAGGCACCCTGTCATATGCTTTCTCCAAGTCCACAAATACACAATGCAACTCCTTCTGGGCTTCTCTATACTTCTCCATCAACACCCTAACACCCTCAGAGCAAACATTGCATCTGTGGTGCTCTTTCCTGGCATTAAATCATACTGCTGCTCACTAATCATCACCTCCCTTCTTAACCTAGCTTCCACTACTCTTTCCCATAACTTCATGCTGTGGCTCATCAATTGTACCCCTGTAGTTACCACAGCTCTGCACATCCCCCTTATTCTTAAAAATTGGTACCAGTACAGTTGTTCTCCACTCCTCAGGCACCCTCTCACTTTCCAAGGTTCCATTAAACAATCTGGTTAAAAACCCCACTGCCATCTCTCCTAAACACCTCCAATCTTCCACAGGTATATCATCTGGACCAACAGCTTTCCCATTCTTCATCCTTTTCATAGCTGACGTTACTTCCTCCTTGAAAATCTTTTGCACTTCTTGATTTACTATCTCCACATAATCCAACCCTCTCTCTCTCTCTCTCTCTCTCTCTCTCTCTCTCTCTCTCTTCACTCATCATCCTCTCAAAGTACTCTTTCCATCTGCTCAACACACCCTCCTCACTTGTTAGTATGTTTCCATCTTTATTCTTTATCACCCTAACCTGCTGCACATCTTTCTCAGCTCGGTCCCTCTGTCCAGCAAATCAGTACAGGTCCTTTTTTCCTCTTTAGTGCCTCTCATACAACTCATTATATGCCTTTTCTTTAGCCTTCACCACCTCTCTCTTCACCTTACACCTTATCTCATTGTACTCTTGTCTACTTTCTGCATCTCTCTGGCTATCCCATTTCTTTGACATCGTCTTCCTGTGTATACTCTGCTGTACTTCCCCATTCCACCACCAGGTTTCCTTTTACCAAGCACCCTTCTTGCTGTCTCTCTTACTACTTCTGCTGAAGTTGCCCAGCTGTCTGACAACTCTTGACTGCCACCCAGTGCCCGTTTTTACCTTCTCCCAAAACTCAACCTTGAAGGTAATCTGAATTCACAGTAGCGCGTTTCAAGAGCTGAAAATCACTTTCAGTAGATGTGTTACAGCTGGTTTACCACAAGGAAACTGTTCAAACCAGTACATTTCTGTAGAATACTCCATTTCACATGTGATGCAAGTGGTTTCAGCACATAAGTTAAGAATCATTGAGTTACACTCAACTTCAGTTTTGCCCAATGCGTTTCAATGGGGGAAAAAAAAGTGAGTTTGAGATGTTGAAGTGCACTTTGAAAAACACTTAAGAACTGTTTGGATGGTTTCCTAACCATTAGATCCTTGGCTTTGCCCTCACTCTCTCTTCCTCTTCTTGATCTCCAACGTCATCCTACAGACCACCATCCTATGCTGCCTAACTACACTTTCCCTGCCACCACTTTGCAGTCTTTAATTTCCTTCAGATTGACTCTTCTGTATAGGATATAATCTACCTGTGTGCATCTTCTTCCACTCTTGTATGTCACCTTATCTTCCTCCCTCTTCTTAAAATATGTATTCACCACAGCCATGCCCATCCCTTTTGGAAAGTCCACTGTCCTCTGACCTTCTTCATTCCTCTCCTTGACCCTATACCTATTCATCACATCCTCATTTCCTCTGTTCCCTTCACCAACATGTCAATTGAAATCTGCTCCAATTGCCACTTTCTGTCCCTTGGGTATACTGTTCATCACTTCATCCAACGCACTCCAGAAATGTTCTTTCTCATCCATCGAACACCCAACTAATATTGATCATCACACCTCCAATTTCCAGCTTCATAATAATTACTGTCTGACACTCCTCGCCTCCAAAACACTGTTGACATACTGTTCCTTCAGAATAACTCCTACTCCATTTCTCCTCCCATCCACACCATGATAGAACAATTTGAATCCACCTCTGATCCACCTGGCCTTACTTCCCTTCCATTTAGTTTCTTGCACGCACAATACAGTGGGATGCAAAAGTTTGGGCACCTTGTTTAATAGTCATTATTTTCCCGTATAAATCATTGGTTGTTACGATAAAAAATGTCAGTTAAATATATCATATAGGAGACACAGTGATATTTGAGAAGTGAAATGAAGTTTATTGGATTTACAGAAAGTGTGCAATAATTGTTCAAACAAAATCGGGCAGGTGCATAAATTTGGGCACCGTTATCATTTTATTGATTCCAAAACTTTTAGCACTAATTATTGGAACTCAAATTGGCTTGGTAAGCTCAGTGACCCCTGACCTACATACACAGGTGAATCCTATAATGAGAAAGAGTATTTAAGGGGGTCAATTGTAAGTTTCCCTCCTCCTTTAATTTCTCTGAAGAGTAGCAACATGGGGGTCACAAAACAACTCTCAAATGACCTGAAGACAAAGATTGTTCACCATCATGGTTTAGGGGAAGGATACAGAAAGCTGTCCCAGAGATTTAAGCTGTCTTGTTTCCACAGTTAGGAACATATTGAGGAAATGGAAGACCACAGGCTCAGTTCAAGTTAAGGCTCGAAGTGGCAGACCAAGAAAGATTTCGATAGATAGAAGCGACAAATGGTGAGAACAGTCAGAGTCAACCCACAGACCAGCACCAAAGACCTACAACATCATCTTGCAGCAGATGGAGTCACTGTGCATCGTTCAACCATTCTGTGCACTTTACACAAGGAGATGCTGTATGCGAGAGTGATGCAGAGGAAGCCTTTTCTCCACCCACAGCACAAACGGAGCCGCTTGAGGTATGCTAAAGCACATTTGGACAAGCCAGCCTTATTTTGGAATAAGGTGGACTGATGAAACTAAAATTGAGTTATTTGGGCATAACAAGGGGCGTTATGCATGGAGGAAAAAGAACACAGCCTTCCAAGAAAAACACCTGCTACCTACAGTAAAATATGGTGGTGGTTCCATCATGCTGTGGGGCTGTGTGGCTAGTGCAGGGACTGGGAATCTTGTAAAAGTTTAGGGATGCATGGATTCCACTACGTATCAGCAGATTCTGGAGACCAATTTCCAGGAATCCGTAACAAAGCTGACGCTGCGCCGGGGCTGGATCTTCCAATAAGACAACGACCCGAAACACTGCTCAAAATCCACTAAGGCATTCATGCAGAGGAACAAGTACAACGTTCTGGAATGGCCATCTCAGTCCCCAGACCTGAATATAATTGAAAATCTGTGGTGTGAGTTAAAGAGAGCTGTCCATGCTCGGAAGCCATCAAACCTGAATGAACTAGAGATGTTTTGTAAAGAGGAATGGTCCAAAATACCTTCAACCACAATCCAGACTCTCATTGGAACCTACAGGAAGCGTTTAGAGGCTGTAATTTCTGCAAAAGGTGGATCTACTAAATATTGATTTCATTTCTTTTTTGTGGTGCCCAAATTTATGCATTTTCTGTAAATCCAATAAACTTCATTTCACTTCTCAAATATCACTGTGTGTGTCTCCTATATGATATATTTAACTGACATTTTTATCGTAACAACTAGGGATGCACCGAAATGACAATTCTGGGCCGAAAACGAAACCGAAATTTTTGGATGCACTTGGCTGAAAACCGATACCGAAACCGAAAATGGCTTCATTAAAAAACATGTTTAAAATATTTTCTTTTTGTTTGTATTAAAAAAACTACAAATTAATTAAGCAATCAAACTTTTATTGATAATAAATAACCGTAATAAGGCTGTTTAACAATAACAAAACTAAATAAAATTTCTTTCTGTAACAAAATTGTGCAAAAAAATGCTAGCTGCTTTTTTACTTCAGTTTTAAATTACTGTACCAAACAACAGTGCAAAAACAGAAGAAAAATAAATAAATCCAACCTCTTACTGTAAACAACATAACTATACACACTAAATTGGTCTGCTTTTAATTTAAGCAAAAGAAGCAGGTTTATCTTTATGAAAACTTTTTCAGTTTTCTGGCTGAAGACACAGTTCCTCTTCTCATGAAGGACATACTGCACTGAATAAAATCACTCAGTCTGTGCTAGCTTTTAGTGCCTTTACGAATTGTGCAAAATATTACCTGCATTAAACGCTTTTACTTCAATTTTAAATTACTGTGCAAAACAACATTGCAATAACAGAATAAATAAATCAAACCTTTAACTGTAAACAACATCAAATTAGGCTGCTTTTATTTTAGCAAAAGTGGCAGATTTCTCTTTATGAACAAAAGTTGTTCAGCTTTCTGGCTGGAGAGACGATTTCTGTTCTCATCAAGAACATGAGATGCTGCACTGAATAATCTCTCACTGTCTGTGCTGGTGCTTGGGGCAGATAAGTACTTGCGCGCAGTCCATGCAAGCAAAGGAAAGCGATCTTTGTTCGCGCGCCAGTAGTCAAGTGGATTGTCACTTCTGCCAATGGGTAGTTCAGCTAGATAGGTTGCTACTTCTTGTGAGGCTGCGCTTGCTCTTACACGCTGTGGGTTGGGACGCTTTCCTGTAAAATTTCGTCAAACATATCAGAAAGCGAAGGAATGTGCGCCTCATCACTTGTAATGCGTGACCGCTTCTCAGGCACAGTTTGCTCTGTTCTCCCTGTCGCGGCTTGTGCTTCACAAGAGGTTTCAAGAGCCGTAAGCTCTGTTTGCACCATTTCGCGTACATCCTGCCTTTTCTCATCGTCAAAGTAATGGTCTTTAAAGCGTGGATC
This sequence comes from Polypterus senegalus, assembly GCF_016835505.1. Classification (NCBI taxonomy): domain Eukaryota; kingdom Metazoa; phylum Chordata; class Cladistia; order Polypteriformes; family Polypteridae; genus Polypterus; species Polypterus senegalus. The sequence goes on along the minus strand of NC_053156.1, from coordinate 175,554,654 downwards.
TAATATTGTTGCAATGCCGTAAAGAGGGTTGTACTCAATGTCTTGGAAGCGCTTGTTAACAGCCTCCAGTAGAGTTTTTAGCTGTTTTTACGCCATGATCTGTTTCCGCCTCTTTTCCAAGCAGGCGCTTCAGTGCTGCGATCAGTGGAATAACTTCAGCAACAGACGCTTGAGCTGAGCTTATTTCCTTGGTTAACTATTCAACGGGCGAAGAGAGACAATGTTTTCCACCAACATCCACTGATGTGCACTCAAAGTTGCTGGCAGGTTGTGATCTGTGATGTATGCAGCTAAAACCCGCTTCTGTTCAAGTAATCCTTGCAACATATAGTATGTACTGTTCCAGCGAGTGGCCACATCTTGCTGTAGTCGCTTTGTTGGCATCCCAAACTGTTTTTGCAAATCTTGTAGTCTGGAATAAGCAAGCGGAGAATGCTTAAAATGTCCCACAATTTTTCTCCCAGTTGCTGTGATTTCTGATATGCTTCGCTGACTTAGCACTCCCTCATTCACAGCCAACTGCAGCGTGTGTGCCATGCAAGGTATGCTCTTTAATCCACTGTCATCCATAGCCTTTATCATGTTCCGTGCATTATCTCTCACAATCACATGCACTTTAGACTTGTCTATGTTCCAAGTTTCAAACATGTTAGCCAAAGCATCGGATATTGCTGCTGCAGTGTGTGAGCCGACAAACTCCTGTGCATGAAGCAGAATGTTTTGCAATTTAAACTCGCGCTTATCCACTGCGCTGTCAAACTGAGCATGCTAGTTGGACTAACGTCAGAGCTCCATATGTCTGTGGTAAAACTTAGAGCAGAGATATCTGTGGTCATGAGCTCATGAACATGTTTTGCAACACGGTCATACATTTCAGGTAGAGAGGTCTCTGCAAAATACCGTCTGCTTGGCAGTGTGTAACGCGCTCAATGTGGTGTATTAGCCTACGAAATCCGATGTCCTCCACGACTGAAAACGGCTGGTCATCTAAAGCAATGAATTCCATTACTTTCTCTGTTATGTCACGTGCTTTAGCACTGTCATTTGCAAATTTCTTAATTTTTTCGAAAAATGTGGCAACCGAGGGTGTTGATGTGCTAGTTGGCTTAGTTTTAACCAACGTTGTTTGACGGTATTCCTCAAATTCAATTGCGTGTCTTGACTTAAGGTGGTGTATTAAACCTGTAGTCGAAAATGTCTCTGCTGTTGAACCCCCTCTTGAAACTTTTGCAGAGCAAATGTTGCATATTGCAACTTTGCTGTCCTCATCTGAAACTTTGAAGTGCTTCCAAACCGACATACCCGTGTTTGATGCGTAATGACAGCGCCAACGAGACGGAGGATGGGAGAGCGATGGCGACAATTTCGGCTTTTATTTTCGGCGCTTTCTTACGTTTCGGCCGAAACTTTTCGGCGGCCGAAATTTCGGTGCATCCCTAGTAACAACCAATGATTTATACGGGAAAACAATGACTATTAACAAGGTTGCCCTAACTTTTGCATCCCACTGTATATCAACCTTCCTTCTCTCCATCATATTGTCTATCTCTGAATGTTGGCAGTATGACTGTTAAGGGAACAAAGCTCCTACCCTCAATTCCACTTTACTTTTCTCCTGTCCTTGTGCCCCGGGACACGTCTCCTTTCTCGGCCTACAGTAGCTCAATTTCCGCCAGCACCCTGTTGGCTAACTGTACTGGTGGTGGTGGTCGTTGTTAACTTGGGCCTCAACTCATCCGGTATGGAAATTTTTATCATTGTCTGCATATTGACCTGGCAAAATTTTACACCAGATGCCCTTCTTGACGTAATCCTCCCCATTTATCCGGGCTTAGGATCAGTATGAAGAAACACACTGGTTTGTGCATCCCCTGTGGGATGAAAAAACTAATCTTGCATAAAGTGCTGTAATTTTATGTCTTTTGGTAATCCGTTCATCTTCTGCTCTTAAATCTGTTCACAGTAACAGACATTTTAAGCAATTGTTCCCAAACTTTGGCATTCCACTGTATAGAAAGATGGAATTCCAGACATGGGGATCTTTGTTATTGCTGGTGTATAATTTTCGCTTGGTTTAAGTTATTTAATTTGATTTTCCTGCAGTTTATTATTTAGCCTTCAAGAGTTAGTTTGTTAAGATTTTCCTTTTTCTTTAGCAACATGGGGTGCATTTTGTTGTGTTTTGTTGAGGGGAAATGGTGGCTCCCTTTTCAGCACAGGAAGGCAGTGGAATTGCACTTGCTTTTTGAAGGATAATGTTAGTAGAGTCAGACTGTCTGCCGATAGATTGCTGAGAAAGAGAGACCACTGGGTGGCTGAGCATTTTGCTTTGTAATCAGAGCAGATTGAAGCTTCCTTATAAATTTAGGAGCCTATACTAGTTAAAATGTGGAGCATTATTTTTCTTGATCGCAGGTTGATTCAGAGCGTGTACTTTGGTTATTTTTTTAAGGCCGCTTTATACCTATGGATTAAGTTCATATTTGGATAAGAGCCTAGGATTTTATTTATTTCCCTACTAGGTGTTTTTAGTCTCTTTTTTTTATTTTAAATATTTTTCACTGTAAATATTTTTTACACCCTGAACTAGGAGTTCATTTTTAAGTGACTGTGTGGAATAAAATCTGCCTATTTTCTTCTCTACATCTGCCATCCTTATTGCCTATTTTTGCAACCATTTTTATGAATCAGTCCCTAACAACCAGCAGGTCTTCTGGTCCTATAGGTGGCTTGTGACAGTATGCCTTATGTGTAAAGTAGCCATCTTAAACAGTGTGCACTGTAGTGCCTCATACAATATGGGTATATCTATCTATTTATCATATAATACAAATGTTAAGGTCTATTTATCTAGTCCCTCTAAGAAATATGATTGGTCAGTTTGACTTTGGTGTGTCATTGGTCAGTGTGGCTTTTGTGATGCAATCAGAAGAAGTGTGAGCATGAAACACAAAAGGAGGAATAAAGGATTATGAGGCATGTTGAGTGTGTTTCCTTCAAAGATAGTAAGTATAAAACCGGACAGGAAGAGAGAAAGGCACCTGGAGTCTGAGAAGCAGGCTTTACGGGGAACACACTTGAGAGTAAGTGATGGTGAAGAGACTTTCACATATGCAAATGCCAAGGAAAAGCGCTCAGAGTACATGTAAAATAAGAGAGAGGAAATATTATTTAGTTATTCTATTACCCATCTTTGACAGGTACTGTGGGTTGTTAACTATGTTTTACCTAAATATGTTGAATTTCTTAAATTTAACAGCACTCACACTTGTAGCCTTGTGTTGACTACTCAAATTCTCTTAAGCTGCAGAAAACTCTACTTTGTCAGTAGAGAATGGATAAAAAGTAAAAAATACTTATTGTTCTCAGCATATTTTGCTTTACTTTCTTTTTATTTCCTCTTCGTTTCTGGTGCTTTGGCAGTATATGAGTGGAACTTTCTACATGCAAAATAAAAAATTATTTGAAGTTATAACAGCAGAAATAACAGACTGTGAGAGACTTATAACTGTATCCACTCAAAACATTTTAAACTTCTGTAAACATCCTGACTTAACACTGATGATGATAACATTTATTTTAATCTTTGGGTTTTAACACGTTCCAACCTCATTTTCATTCCACCAGAGTCTTAAATCTTCCTTTGTGTTAAATTTAAGGAGACATTTTGCCACCCAACCCAATTTCAAGCTCAGCTTCTGTACAGCTTACAGAATTAGTCATATATAGCCATGTTTATGATTTAGCTTGAAGCTTGTAGTACTGAAAAAGAGAATGTAAACCATTGAAGAAACACATTTACAGGTTCTGTTAGATTTAAACCCATAAAATTAGCAGTTTGCACCATTAAAGCCATCTCAAATGTATAAATAGCATTGAAACCGTTATTTGGCCCAACACCTCTATTGAGATCAAACAATTCATGATAAATTTAAATACATATGTGTAATTAGTAGCTGCACTGACAGACGCAAGTGAAAGGTTTACTCTGATTACAAGTCTCCTATGTTTCGGTTATCTTTCACTGTTCTGTTCAAATGGAAGAAGATCCACTGATGTGGTGCATGAGCCATGCATCAAACTATTTCACCTTGCCAAGGTTGCTACCAAGCTTTTATGCAATTAAATGTACCATCAGGGAGAATTTTTCACTGCCAATGGGCATAGGTGAAAGATTAAACCAGGCAAAGTAAATATGTTGACATTTTTACATGTCAGTTTACAGTATTGAAAACTGAATACATATAGTAGATTAGACCAGGAGCACTCAGTTTTTATGAAGAGATTGTAAATTGCTTATGCTCCTTTAATTTGTTTAAATTTGTGGTATTTTAGTGTTAACAGTTGCATATTTAAATGGTATATGTTGGTGTTTTGATCTTATTAAAAATCTGCATTTTGAATTTTTACTTGTGGTTATTACAAATTGGTGCTTAATAAATGCTTTTTATGCAAGTTGCTTGTTTATCTGTATTTATAGTGTCTTACATTTAGGCAACTGGCTGTAAACATCTGAGAAGGTACATTTTTGTCTTTGTAAATGACAACAGGTTTTGTTCTGTTTCAATAAACATGTGAAAAGATTACTAATAAGTTTTACTCTTGTGGCCTAGCTCTTTTTCTCATGGATGGGGGTTGATGTGTTTCTAACCTACTTTTGTTAAAATTGACTTGTTTGTTTGTAATGTTTATTTGATTTTAATAAAATCAAAAAAAATGATTTCAATATGTTCTAGTGCTTTAAAAATGTTATCACATTATAAATATACTGTGATAATGAAAACTTGATAACTTTGGTACAATAATTGTGATATGAAATTTTGATATTGTCCGATCTCTTGTTGTAGAGCAAGTTTTTGCTACAATAACTGTTTTATATCTTTCGTCTTTTAGTTAGATCACGCTTGTGGACCACAATTTTCAAACTGTTTTTTTTCCCCCCACTCGAACATTAACACTAGAATCCCTGAAGCCTGCGAAAAAAGTCATAATCCCAGGCTAATTTAAATTCCTTCGCACCTCTCCATCAGCATCTTTTGTTTTGCAAATGTGTCAATTGGGGCAAGCAACCGTCATCCTTACATCTCCCCCCCAAAACCAACAGAGCTGAAGCCCCGTCTCCTCCCAGAATTACACCTCTTTGAATATGTAATTCAATATAAGCTCAGCATTCTGTGAAAAGGCAATGGCAAAAGCACGGGGGGAAATGGAAGAATTTCAGCGAATGTCAAGTGGAGGCAAGGAAAAACATACTATTTGTTGGTTTAAACAGTGGTATAAACAACAAAAGGAAGTTGATCGAGTGACATTGAAAGTTGGAGAAACTCGAAAGCTCAAGTACACAAAGTCACATAGTGCCCGAAATAAAGCAGTTGTCATATCAAAGTCGCCATGAAAAGGTGAGTCGTAGCCCGCCAACTGAGTGTCATATGAAAGCTTATTAGGATACAGAGCACACAGTAGGAAAAAAAGCATGAATTGTCAACTTTAATTTCTAAGTTTCCACTTTAATTATGTAGTTTTATTTTGTCATTAAAGTAGAACATCAGAAACTTCATCTTAAAATCGTTTAATTTACTAGTTTCTCAAATACCATCGTAACTAAAGTAGCATGTTAAGTACTTTTGTTTTGTATTTGATCTTTTATGTGCTCTGTGTGTGAATCACTACGTGCTTCTTAAACCGGCTTTCTCTTCCTCTGACAGGACACAGAATCTATTATATTCGTGATATTATAGCTATCTGAATAATTAAAATACTGATGTATACTTGGTATCGTTTTCATGATGATAGGAGTTAAAGCATGTTATTAAACATGAGAACATGGTGGCGCAGTGATTGTTTATGCCTCACTCAAGATGCTTGCTGCGCCGTGTACTACCTTCAGTGAAATAATTTATTGCAGCAGTACTATCTCTTTCAAACATACTAGCCCCCAATTCCTGTCCTTCCTTTTCTTTCTCCATATACTCGGTCACCACACAATCGGCTCTGTAATTGACGTTAAGCCATCTGTAAGGTTAGAATCCCGATTCTTCAAAACTTTTAAGGAATATTGAAATATCTTCGTACTACATGTTAAATGATTCTATCCAACTTGCGTACTCAAGGGTACGAGCTACCGTGGAAATGTATGTGGCTTTACGCCAAGCTTAGGTTTTATACATCGCAATTTGAATGTGGAAACATTTGTACGCAACATTTTTGTGTGTACACACCGTTTATAAATGAGGTCCCAGGTCTGGAGACTGGGATGTCCATTCTAGAACATTTTACTTGTGCCTCTGCAAGAATTACTTTGTATATTTTGAACGGTGCTTTGGATTATTGTTGTGCTGAAACATCCAACCCTGGTATAACTTCAACTTAGTGATTGAGATTCTTGTCAAGAATCTGCCGATACTGGGAGGAATTCATGCGGCCCTGAACTTTAAGACGGATTCTATAACCTGCTAGCCACATAGCCCTATTTCATAATTGACCCCTTACCAAATTTTTACAGTAGGCAGCAAGTTCTTCTCCTGGAATGCTGTTGTGTTGCTTTTTTTTTTTTTTTTTTTTTTAAACCCATCATGCATAGCTCCTCTGGTTGTCACCAAATAACTCTTGGTCTCATCTGTCCACAATATTTTTTTTCCCCAAAATGTTTCTGGCTTGTCCCAGATGCGCTTTTGCGTACCTCATGGAACTCTTCTTGTGGTGAATACTCAGAAATGGCTTTTTGCACATCACTCTTCCACCAGGCTGTTCCTGGTACAAAGTACACTGGACTGTGAAATGATGTGCAATGACAGCAGCAGCTAGATGTTCTTGTAGCTCTCTGGAGGTGGTGTGTGGTTTGTCTGTGACCATTCTAACTAGCCTTCGGTTGTGCCTTTTCAGATATTTTTATCGGCTTACCATATCTTTCCTTCACAAGTACTGTTCCTGTAGCCTTCCATTCCCCAATTACGTTTGACTGTGGAGAAAGACAGTCCAAATCATTTTGATAATTTCTTGTACCCATCTCCTTATTTATAACGACAAATTTTAGTTTTTAGGTCCGTAGATGATTCTTTAGAGGTTCCCATGTTGCCACTCTCTAAGAGAGAACCAAGAACAAGCACAACTAGCAGATATCTATGTTAAATAACATTTTTCCTGAATGGTTTCATATCTGTCTTTTTGCAGTTTAAAGTCTAATGAGCTAATCAAAGCAATTGTGTGCTGCAACCTGTCCGCATTAAATGATTACGTCATTTTACACGTCCCAGTTTTACATTTTATTTCATACACCTTAATAATGCTACACTGAGAATTTTGCTGTCTACATTTCTCTAGTTAAAAATGGCATATTGCTGTGATGTTCTGTTATGAAGACAGAGCAAATTATCATTTTACCTGAGAGGAGTGCCCAAACTTTTACATAGCACTGTATATTTATATACATAAATTTCATTTGTTTTCCATGTCTACAACGATCTGTGTAAATGTAGGATGATAGGAAATGCAAGGCAAGAAATGCTAAACAAATGCTGAAAACAGAACACTTTTATCAACACAAATATCAAACACATGCGCTTTTATCCAAGAATATAACGAAAGGAAAAAAAATTCATTCAATTTACGTATTGCTGTCAATAAGTTAAAAACCCCAGCTCAAATGTCAAGTGACAGAAAGTTGATATGTATTCTTGGATGGTGCAGATGTAAGAACTGCTGCCTTATAACCAAAAGGTTGTGGGTTCGGTTCTGGGCGCTCTGTTTTGAGTAGTGAGCTGCTATTATTGTTATTAATAAAAATATACATTTAAGTCTAACAACCAGTGTAATTTTTTTTGGATATTTTTTTTTTGGGTTATATTGTTCACTAAAATCGCTTGTGTGTGTTTTATTTATGGACTGAAGTCTTCACAAATTATACACTTCATGTCAATATTAGTACAAAATGAAAAAGGATTTCTGTTTTAGGTGTGTGTTCAGCATTTCTTGCCTCACATTTCCTGTCATCTTACATTTACACAGATCGTTGTAGACCTGAAACACACATGGAATAAATATATTATATTATTTATACTATGCAACTTGGGCACCTCACACCCAGATAAAGAGACTTGAGTTTGCAACTGACCTCTGCTCTGTCAGGGGTAGGATGGAACAGCAGACTGCTTGCTGATTGATACATTTGCAAAACAAATGAGCTGATGGAGAGGTGTGAAGGAATTTTTAGGCGGTTCAGGATTATGACTACTTTTGTAGGCTTCAGGTATTCTAGTGTTAAACAATATCCCATTTACAGTGAATAAAGGAATGTCAGTGGTAATGTGCAGCTACTGAATCACCACAATATACAGTGCATCTGGAAAGTATTCACAGCGCATCACTTTTTCCACATTTTGTTATGTTACAGCCTTATTCCAAAATGAATTGAATTCATTTTTTTCCTCAGAATTCTACACACATCACACAATAATGACAGCAAATTTATTAAAAATAAAAAAACTGAGAAATCACATGTACGTAAGTATTCACAGCCTTTGCCATGACGCTCAAAATTGAGCTCAGGTGCATCCTGTTTCCACTGATCATCCTTGAGATGTTTCTGCAGCTTAATTGGAGTCCACCTGTGGTAAATTCAGTTGACTGAACATGGTTTGGAAAGACACACACCTGTCTATACAGTGGTGTGAAAAACTATTTGCCCCCTTCCTGATTTCTTATTCTTTTGCATGTTTGTCACACAAAATGTTTCTGATCATCAAACACATTTAACCATTAGTCAAATATAACACAAGTAAACACAAAATGCAGTGTTTAAATGATGTTTTTATTATTTAGGGAGAAAAAAAAATCCAAACCTACATGACCTTGTGTGAAAAGTAATTGCCCCCTTGTTAAAAAATAACCTAACTGTGGTCATGCTAGAAAACCCTCAAATAAAGGTGAATTACAACAATTCTGCAAAGATGAGTGGGCCAAAATTCCTCCAGAGCGCTGTAAAAGACTCATTGCAAGTTATCGCAAATGCTTGATTGTAGTTATTGCTGCTAAGGGTGGCCCAACCAGTTATTAGGTTCAGGGGGCAAATACTTTTTCACACAGGGCCATGTAGGTTTGGATTTTTTCTCCCTAAATAATAAAAACCTCATTTAAAAACTGCATTTTGTGTTTACTTGTGTTATATTTGACTAATGGTTAAATGTGTTTGATGATCAGAAACATTTTGTGTGACAAACATGCAAAAGAATAAGAAATCAGGAAGGGGGCAAATAGTTTTTCACACCACTGTATAAGGTCCCTCAGTTGACAGTTCATGCTTGGCTTGTACTCTGACAGGAAGTCAAAAATTGTGTATAGACCTCCGAGACAGGATTGTCTCGAGGCACAAATCTGGGGAAGGTTAAAGAAACATTTCTGCTGCTTTGAAGGTCCCTATGAGCATAGTGGCCTCAATCATCCGCAAGTGGAAGAAGTTCAAAACCACCAGGACTCTTCCTAGAGCTGGCCAGCCTTCTAAACTGAGCGATCGGGAGAGAAGGGCCTTAGTGTGGGAGGTGACCAAGAACCCGATGGTCACTCTGTCAGAGCTCCAGAGGTCCTCTGTGGAGAGAGGAGAACCTTCCAGAAGGACAACCATCTCTGCAGCAATCCACCAATCAGGCCTGTATGGTAGAGTGGCCAGACGGAAGCCACTCCTTAGTAAAAGGCACATGGCAGCCCGCCAGGAGTTTGCCAAAAGGCACCTGAAGGACTCTGACCATGAGAAACAAAATTCTCTGGTCTGATGAGACAAAGATTGAACTCTTTGGTGTGAATGCCAGGTGTCACGTTTGGAGGAAACCAGGCACCGCTTATCACCAGGCCAGTACCATCCCTACAGTGAAGCATGGTGGTGGCAGCACCATGCTGTGGGGATGTTTTTCAGCAGCAGGAACTGGGAGACTAGTCGGGATAAAGGGAAATATGACTGCAGCAATGTACAGACACATCCTGGATGAAAGCCTGCTCCAGATTGCTCTTGACCTTGGACTGAGGCGATGGTTCATCTTTCAGCAGGACAACGACCCTAAGCACACAGCCAAGATAACAAAGGAGTGGCTTCAGGACAACTCCGTGAATGTCCTTGAGTGGCCCAGCCAGAGCCCAGACTTGAATCCGATTGAACATCTCTGGAGAGATCTTAAGATGGCTGTGCACCGACACTTCCCATCCAACCTGATGGAGCTTGAGAGGTGCTGCAAAGAGGAATGGGCGAAACTGGGATAGGTGTGCCAAGCTTGTGGCGTCATATTCTAAAAGAGTTGAGGCTGTAATTGCTGCCAAAGGTGCATCGACAAAGTATTGAGCAAAGGCTGTGAATACTTATGTACATGTGATTTCTCAGTTTTTTTATCTTTAATGAATTTGCAAAAACCTCAAACTTTTTTTCACGTTGTCGTTTTGGGGTGTGTTGTGTAGAATTCTGAGGAAAAAAATGAATTTAATCCATTTTGGAATAAGGCTGTCGCATAACAAAATGTAAAAAAAGTGATGCCCTGTGAATACTTTCCAGATGCACTGTACTACAAGCATCTTTGAAGTGGCTAAAATCTAGACAACTAGAGACTCCTGTGTGAAGATAAGTTTGATACACAGGGGGAATGGGAAGAATCCTGGATTCCTGCAATGTCAAATGATATTCAAAACTGTATAACCTCCACTGGGGCAGCCTCCTGGATTTCAAATGCCACACCACATTTGAAAAACCACCAACAGAATCTGTAAAGAACACTGTAGATATGGTTCTGTTTTTACATAGGTAGTAATTCCCTGCCCAGAATGTATCCATGGCTTTCCTAACCAATTTAGATCCTGTTTAAATGACTATTATCAGTTTCTTTCGATGTGAGAAATACTTCTATCTCTTCAAAGAAGGCAGTTAGAGTCCAGAGAATGCAGAACAATTCTTTATTTTCACAGAGTAGTGCACAAATGTCTCAGTCCATGGAATGAGCCCTCAATTGAACAATTCATCTCCTTTTCACATCACATTACATTACATCATCTTACTCTCAATATGCAGAACTTTAGCACCTTCTCCAATCGGCTGAATCACTTAGTAAATTTCCAACTCTTATCTCCCATTATTTTGAACACCACTTTAAGATAGGTGTTTTTGCAAAAAATATCCTTCTATATAAAAGCGATCGGGATTGTCCTTCCGTCCCGTGAGTGCTACACTGGCGCGGAGTTTCACACACGCCCCGTCCATTTTGCAATGCACAATGGGATTTGTAGTTTCGTTTTTCCAGGCAAAAGATGGTTTTCTACTCCAGACAGTGCGATTATCATCTTCTTCTTCTTCTTCTTTCTTACTATATAAAAGCGATCGGGATTGTCCTTCCGTCCGTGAGTGGAAAACGTAGTGGTATTCCGCTTATCACAGACTTGCAGCTTGCGGTACGAAGTGACATGATGTGAGCAGAGTTCTGGTGCTCCCATCGTTCCCTTGCTTTTTGTGTGCGATGCGCTGGAAAAATAGACAAAATTATGTCTCTGGAAATAATTAATGTTGATGGAGTACAAATGCCTCACCACGTAGTAAATATGAGGGGGGTTCAAAAGGGCGACCTTAATATAGAAAAAAAGTTAAAATTTCATCACAAAAATAACAAACTACGAGTATTAATGTAATACCGCTCAAATGCAATATAACCAAATTAATGAGTTTGTATAAAATATCAAATTGATCTACATATTGAATTGCCTTAAGAAGTGGTCAACTTAAGTCGGTCGCCTTAAAAGTGACCTGTGAAGCCATGTCTTGCACCCTGAAACACGAGGCTGAGTCTCAGTACTTTAGCAAAACAAGTTATATTCAGCTTGAAACAGCAACAGCACTATTATTTATTGTAGCAGGATCTACCACTCTCCTATACACAGCATTCAGGCGGGGTCATGGCCAAGTAATACTGTTCCCTGCATTTCTAATGCACCTTGCATCACCCATTGAGGACAGGTTCTTATAGCACAACCATTGTCGGCTCAGATTGACCAGGCAACAAAGAAGCTGTCTTCCACAGACACGGCGATCGCACTTTGGAGTGCTCTTCAGCATGTCATCCCGTTTGGGGGAAGTCCAAAAAGAGTTTAGAAACCTTATATTCCCCCCCACCCCCCAGCTTTGTCCACACTGGTGCAGGTTAAGTGACTATCCAAGCCAGGCTCCTCTAGGCGGGAGAGAACACCAGCATTGGAGTGTGCAGTCCTGGGACGGTAACTAACATCAACACCAAATGTTTGCAAGCTAATCGACTACTAAGTGAGCCGGGCATTTGTATCCTTCTGTTTGTATAGCTATTGTAGTTGGGTGTGGTCAGTCCCAAGAGATAGTAACGGAGGGTGTCTACCACCCATTTAATTGCCAACCGCTCCTTTTCAATACTCAAATATAGTGATCCCTCCTTTTTTGCAGGGGTTGTGTTCCAGAACCCCCACCCACCACGCGAAAGGTGAAAATCCGCAAAGTAAAATCCATATGTTCATATGGTTATTTTTATATATGGTTAGCCCTTATAAACTCCCCCACACTCTTAAACATTTACCGCACAGTTCTACACCATAAACCCTTTGTATTCTCTTAGGTATTGGGTAAGATTCGTTGAAATTATGTGCATAAACACAGTTTATATACAGTAAAACCTAAATATTATTTTAAAGATATCGAGCATCTCCAATATCACATTTGTTACAGTCCTTACAATTGACAGGCCACCAGCAATAAATACGTACAATGCAAGAAAAATTGGATACAGTAAATGTGTGTACAGACACTAAACGTACGTACATATACCAAGTACTGTACGTAGAAAATTAATTATGGTTACTCACCAACAATAACATGAATATTTGTCAGATAACGATGAGTTTAATTTTACTGCACAACAAAGGAGAGCGTTACAGCTCTTCTAAAGGAGCCTCTTCAGGCGACTGTAGCACCGCCGCCGTTGTTCTTCCGGCAGTTTTCAATCCATATCCCTAAAGCAGATTCCATCCGGACTACCGCCTTATTACATCCACTTACAACTTGTTTTGCGCCCTGGTTAAAGGACACTGCGGTCGTAGATCTTATATTCTTTTCCTCCTTTTTAAATTAAAAGAATTGCGGACTCATTGATGCCGTAATGGCATCCTACAGCAGTGTAGCTGTTACCTTCTTTCAACATATCTAAAACTTTTACCTTTTCTGTAATCGTTCGTATCTTCCGTTGGCGCTTAGGCACGGCCCCTGAAGCAGTAGCAGGAGCAGGTCGTTTTGGAGCCATAACCAAGGGCTTGACTGCGCACAAAGATAAACACAAAAGAGCACAAAAGTTAACTCTTTACACAGTGAAACGCGTTGATGCTGAATGAGCGAGCCGAGACTTCCTGGTTAACGCAGCAGAATCAAATTCGGCACTCCTTCGCTGAGCCAATCGGCACACAGGAACTTCACTGCGTGCTCTAATTGGGTATCTTCTCAGCCTTCCGCCAGTAGCATCCCTTGTATGAAATTAACTTGGCAAACCAACTGAGGAAGCATGTACCAGAAGTGTAAAGACCCATTGTCCGCAGAAACCCGTGAAGCAGTGAAAAATCCATGCTATATATTTAGATATGCTTACATATAAAATCCGCGATAGAGTGAATCCGCAAAAGTCGAAGCGATATAGCGAGGGATTACTGTAATTACGCTCCCTGGGTAGCAGCTTTCTGCTGGGAAACATGATGATGGGGTTTTCTTCCCCCTCAAAACATTGTGAGAGCACCACTTCTAAACCAAAGCGCCATCATCTGTTTGCAGAATAAATTCCTTCGAAAAGTCTGGATTGCGCAGATCTGGGAATGATGATAAAGTAGCTTTAAGGACCGCGAGAGCTCTCACAGGCATTGGTCCAAACACTACAATTCTTTCTGCCCTTTGTAAAGTTAGCGCGGAGGGTGTCCTAACGTGTAAAATTAGGAATAAATCACCTCTAATACCCAACAAGCCCAAGGAAGACATGAACCTACCTCTCTGTTTTGGGACGGGGATGTGGAAGCACCTTCCCCACCTTGTCCATTTGAGGCTTGAGCAATCCCTTCTCCATGGAATATCCCAGTGCGTTTTCGACATACCTAGTTTGCACTTCTTAGGGTTCGTCGTCAACCCCGCCAGCTGTAAACTGTCAAGCACCTCCCGAAGGCAGACAAGATGATATTCCCAGTTATTACTGAAAATGACCACAGTTGAGATAGGCACCCACATTCGCAGCATGGGGACACAGTGTCTGATCTGTCATTTGTTGAAAGGTCCGCAGGGCACGTTGTTGGCCAGAAGGGAGTACTGTAAATTAAAGCAACCTGTCTGGAGTGGTGAACGCAGTCTTCTCACAACTAGACTCCAAGGGGACCTGCCGATAACTATTCGTGAGGTCAAGGGTGAAGGTATATGAAGCCTGCCTGAGCTTTTCCAACAGGTCATCCACACGTGCAAAATGCATCTAACTTGGAAATCTTATTCATATGCCTAAAATCAATACAGATCCGAAATGAGCCGTTAGATTTGACTTAAAAAAATTAGATTAAAATTGGACTAAACCATTTGCTTTTGCTTGGCCAAATAACACCTAATTGGGGCATCTGTTGGACTTCCTCGTATATCTGTTTCCTTGTTGCCTCTGGTTGGTGATACGGGGGGCACCTGTATAGTAACACCGGGTGGAGTTACAGTCTTGTGTTCTGCAGTCATTGTCCAACCAGGCATTGCCTAAAAGACGTCCGAGTTCTCCTCGATTAGCGATAGCAATTTTGCTTTCTGGGTGTTGGTTAAATCATCCCCAATAGCGACCTTGGTCTGGGGGAAGGCTGCGGCCTTGACTAGAACTTCATGACGGTCGTGCTACTCCTGTTAAAGATTATTATGCAAATTTGTGCGGGTTTCTGCCGCCTGGGAATTCTAAATCACTGCAGACATACGCTCTTCTATCTCTGCCAGCCCTTGCCATTCTGCCAGAATTTTATTTGGATTGGATGGGATCAACGCCAGAATGCTTCCCCCTTAAACTCGCGGTGTTTACTTGTCATAATTACGTTTTTGTGCCTCCTGCTTACGATGCTGATGTTCCATCGCAATAGAGAACAATGTGGTAATCTGCTCTTGCAGTGAAATGACTTGGTCGACAAACCTTCCCCTGGGGTTTGTCTCTCTGTCCATTCTTCCTGAAAAATATCCAACATCACGTGTAGTCGGCAGCCAAATACCGTATTTACGCATGTACCACGCGCACATTTGTTCCCGAAAATTACCATTAGAAAATCAAGTGCACGTCATACACGAGGAAATGTAATTCTGTAATGTTTACTACTTCTGCTTGGTCTCTCGCTCGCACACTCGCGCTTTCTCTCTCTCTCTCAACCCTTCCTATACAATCACAATGTGTGTCGTACACAGGGAAAAATGATTTTCCCGATTTTCTTTGTAAAAATAAAAGTGCGTGTCTTACACGAGGACGCGTGGTACACGAGTAAATACGGTAATATTTCGCGAGGGCTCATCTCAATGAACGCTTGAGGGGCTTCCCGGACTGAAAACGGGAGGAAAGGTACAACTGTATCCCAGGAAGCTCAATCATCATGGGCGAACTGCTGAATCATCAGTTTTAGGGCTTTATTAAATTGTTTAGACAGGCCATTCGTCTGCGGATGATAAACCGTGGATTGTAACTGCTTAATTCTGAAACTATCACATAGCTGCCTTATGATGCGAGACATAAAGGGTGTTCCCTGATCACTGAGAATCTTGCAAGGGATACCAATACATGTGAATATATCCGAGAGTGCTTTTGCAATAGTTCAGGTGCCCAGCCATCGCAGCACTTTTACATTTCTGGGTATCTTGTGGCGTAATCGATTTAACACAAGCATATACTGAAAGCCACTTTTTTTAATCCTGAGAATCGGGCCAGCAATCTCTAATCCCATCCCCTCAAAAGGGGATTTTTAAAATAGGCATCGGTCCAAAGGCCTTATATTATTGCTCTACATCCCAGGCCCATTTTCACTCATCAATAAAATCATTTTGAAATTTGCTCCCTCGTCTTTTCTGCGCCGAGGTGACCCCCCCAAAAACATGACTATGAGCAATTGATAAAACTTTCTTCCTATGCTCACTTAGTACTACCAACTGTTCAATACATCCATCACCATTGCAATCAGAAATCGCCCAATATAGAAAACCATACTTAAGTAAAAAATGTGATGTTTTAAAATTTGGGTCATCTCTCCCCAGATAGTCAGAGTCTTTTGCGAAGTGGGCTTGTCTGAATTCAAAATCCAAGTTATCGGCTTGTTGCTTCGTGTTTGATGCGGGATCGCACTAGCCTCGCACTGCTTCCGTGTCCAATGCAGCATCGCACTCGCCTCCCACTGCTGTATTGTTTTCGTCCAGGTTCGTATTTATTGTCCGGTTTGTGGAGGCTGTTGTTGCATGCAATGGTGCAGAAAAGTTTGCCAGCTGTCCCAGGCCTTCACTTGAAGATTCGTTCCCCAGCTCGCAGGACAACTTCGGTTCAATTTTAAACCCGTTTCTTTGACTGACATTGTCTGTGGTGAGCCCGTCTCTATCTACTGCAGGAGTAGACACTGTGCAGGCGACCAAGACCCGTGGGTAAAGGGCTTTGATTTTTCCTATTAGGAGTGGCCAGCTTTTCCCTTCTTTCAACATATCCAAAACTTTTACCTTTTCGGCAATCGTTAGCATCTTTTGTTGTCGTTGGGCACGGCCCCTGAAGCAGTTGTAGGAGCAGATCGTTTTGGAGCCATAACGAAGGGCTTGACTACGCACAAAGATAAACACAAAAGAGCACAAAAGTTAACTCTTTACACAGCAAAACACGTTGATGCTGAATGAGCGAGATGAGACTTGCTGGTTAATGCCGCGGAATTGAATTTGGCACTCAGCCATTCAGTACACAGGAACTTAACTGCATGCTCTGATTGGTTAGCTTCTCAGCCATCTTCCAATAGCGTCCCTTGTATGAAATCAACTGGGCAAACCAACTGAGGAAGCATGTACCCGAAGTAAAAAGACCCATTGTCCACAGAAACCCGCGAAAAAATTTGTGTTTATATATTTAGATATGCTTACATATAAAATCCTCGAGAGTGTGAAGCCGAGAAATTTGAAGCAAGATATAGTGAGGGATTACTGTATATAAAATATAATACACACACACAAGCTTCCATGGCTGTTAGTTTGTCTGTTAAAGTACTCACGTCTGTTCCTGAATTAATTCTATCTATACTAATAAAAGGCAAAGCCCTCACTCACTCACTCACTCACTCATCACTAATTCTCCAACTTCCCGTGTAGGTAGAAGGCTGAAATTTGGCAGGCTCATTCCTTACAGCTTACTTACAAAAGTTGGGCAGGTTTCATTTCGAAATTCTACGCCTAATGGTCATAACTGGAAGGTATTTTCTCCATTAACTGTAATAGAGTTGAGCTGGAAAGACGTGGGAGGCAGAGTTTCGTGTGACATCATCACGCCTCCCACGTAATCACGTGAACTGACTGTCAACGCAGTGCGTACAAAACCAGGAAGACCTCCAAAAAGCGCTTAAGAAAACATGCATTATATAATTGAGAAGACAGCGAAACAATAAGAAGCGAAGCGAAGTGACATATACTACCATATTCATGAGTGCTGCTACCTCGAAAGAAAGCAAGGTGTAAACCTAAACTTTAAATTAAGTTCATAGACAGGCTACTGCTGGCGTTTCACATGCCCACAGGTAATACGGGATACAAGTTGAATGAGAGGACGCAGGATATAAACGAGTTTTGATCACTTTGTAACTAAGTTAAAATTGTAGGTGAAGGGGTGTGCTTATGCAAATTCCGAGAGACTGTGTTTGTGGGGATTGACAGTTAAGGCGGTGGGGAGTCACGCCATCATCTCCCTCCCATTCATCTCATTTGCTCTGAGCTGAGCTCGGCTAACGCCGTCTTCAAGCAACTTCAGACTGCCACCAAATACTCACAGAAAAATCCACAAGTTAATACACACGCTGTCTCTAGAGTTTCTCCACACTGAATCCTCCAGGCACTACTTACAAAAGGTCACATTGACAATCGTGTTACGCTATTTTTAAAATCTTTCCTTTTCTTAGCACAAGCACAGCTGAGAAGCTTCATGCATGTGCTCCATAACGTTAAAAATAATGCATTTAATCACACTTTGCATTACAAGCAAAGGGAGCTTTTGTCAATGCATGATTTCCTGGTACACCGATTACATTGATCAGCGCATCTCGATTCATTTTACCCTCGCACCACCTTAGTTTGAGAAGAAGTATGAAAAAATATGAGGTTAACACAGAAAACAGATCACCAATTCAAGCTTTATGAATAATCGATTCGCCATCAATAATTGTTTTGGTAAAGCCATCCTCCTTCCATTTTATAATTTTTCCGCCACTAGCCATGATTAAATGAACGGTAAAAAGTAAGAGCAAAGCGAGGGTGACTTATTTAGGCAGGCATATATATGACAGCAACACTCATGACAATGTCAATCATGTTACGCTATTATTAAAATGTTTCCTTTTCTTTTCATTACTTCTTTAACACACTACTTCTCGCCAGAGGCGGGTATTTTGCTATATATATATATATATGAATGACCTCCAAAGAGCGCTGAGACTTTTGATATCATGAACGTGTCTGCAAAACTGGGGTCTCCTGCCCAAAAAAAGTCGAGCAGCCAGCTGCGGCATAGCTGTGCCGCCTTTGAGACGCTGACTGCGCTTCTGCCTTAAGTCAAAGTGAGCACTTTTAATTTTTTCATCCTCCCCGCGCTATAGCCCAGACAAGTGCAAACACGGACCCCTTTTCTACACCACGGCAAAATAATATTAAGGCGATTCACACTTTCTTTTGCACGATCGATTATGAGGTCCTCAGCTCGGATTATGAAGACACGCACAGGAGTGGAGGACTGACAGTGCCATCACAGCTGATTAATGGCGGGACTCTCACCAGTCTACACAAGACCCACCGCGACTGTCCCCAAAAGGCATCATAACGCCAGCTTAACACATCTCTATACTATATAAAAGAAAAAGGCAACTTTCCTTTCTTTACACCTTTTTCCTTTTATCCCAAACCAAAGCCTTTCTCTTAACACTGCAGAGGACACAAAACTAATTTTCTTTAAATGCCGGTAAGGCACATTACCAGAGGCACAAATTTGAACGTTCACATAGAAAATGTAATTTCAATGTACCTGTACTTCTTAAAACGTTAATGTTTTACTGTTTAATAACTTATAGACTATAATTTATTATTTTTCCCTTGCAGTGACCAAACCTATACACACACATATAGACACATACAAACATTACACACAAGTATATATATAATATACATACATACACACACACACACACACACACACACACACACACACACATATATATATAATGTGTGTGTGTGTGTGTGTGTATATATATGATGTATATATATGTGTATATATATATATATATATAGGTATATATATGTATGTGTGTGTGTGTGTGTGTATATATATATATATATATATATGTGTGTGTATATATATGTGTATATATATATATATATATGTGTGAGTATATATATATATATATATATACTGCTCAAAAGAATTAAAGGAACACTTTTAATCAGAGTATAGCATAAAGTCAATGAAACTTATGGGATATTAATCTGGTCAGTTAAGTAGCAGAGGGGTTGTTAATCAGTTTCAGCTGCTGTGGTGTTAATGAAATTAACAACAGATGCACTAGAGGGGCAACAATGAGATGACCCCCAAAACAGGAATGGTTTAACAGGTGGAGGCCACTGACATTTTTCCCTCCTCATCTTTTCTGACTGTTTCTTCACTAGTTTTGCATTTGGCTACAGTCAGTGTCACTACTGGTAGCATGAGGCGATACCTGGACCCTACAGAGGTTGCACAGGTAGTCCAACTTCTCCTGGATGGCACATCAATACGTATCATTGCCAGAAGGTTTGCTGTGTCTCCCTGCACAGTCTCAAGGGCATGGAGGAGATTCTAGGAGACAAGCAGTTACTCTAGGAGAGCTGGAGAGGGCCATAGAAGGTCCATAACCCATCAGCAGGACCAGTATCTGCTCCTTTGGGCAAGGAGGAACAGGATGAGCACTGCCAGAGCCCTACAAAATGACCTCCAGCAGGCCACTGGTGTGAATGTTTCTGACCAAACAACCAGAAAGACTTCATGAGGGTGACCCAAGGGCCCCATGTCCTCTAATGGGCCCTGAGCTCACTGCCCAGCATGCAGCTCGATTGGCATTCGCCATAGAATACCAGAATTGGCAGATGCACCACTGGTGCCCTGTGCTTTTTACAGATGAGAGCAGGTTCACCCTGAGCACGTGACAGAAGTGAAAGGTCTGGAGAAGCCATGGAGAACATTATGCTGCCTGTAACATCATTCAGCATGAGCAGTTTGGTGGTGGGTTAATGATTGTCTGGGGAGGCATATCCATGGAGGGTCACACAGACCGCTACAGGCTTGACAAAGGCACCTTGGCTGCCATTAGGTATCAGGATGAGATCCTTGGACCCATTGTCAGACCCTATGCTGGTACAGTGGCTGCTGGTGCACTACAATTCCTGGCCTCATGTGGTGAGAGTATGCAGGCAGTTCCTGGAGGATGAAGGAATTGATACCATTGACTGGCCACCACACTTTCCTGACCTAAATCCAATAGAACACCTCTGGGACATTATGTTTTGGTCCATCCAATGCCACCAGGTTGCACCTCAGACTGTCCAGGAGCTCAGTGATGCCCTGGTCCAGATCTGGGAGGAGATCCCCACAACACCATCTGTCATCTCATTAAAGCATGCACCGATGTTGTCAGGCATGTATACAAGAACACAGGGGCCATACAAAGTGCTGCATAATTTGAGTTGCTGCAATTAAATTTTGGCAAAATGGACTAGCCTGCCACATAATTTTTTCACTCTGATTTTTGGGGTGTCTTTGAATTCAGGGCTCTGTAGGTTGATCATTTTCATTTCCATCAAACGATGTGGCATCCTTTCGCTCCTAACACATTACCCAGTCTATATCACTATAGATATCCAGGAGGATTTCTTTTTCCCATTGAGATCTGATGTGTTTTCAAAGTGTTCCTTTAATTTTTTGAGCAGTTTATATATATATCTATATATGTGTATATATGTGTGTGTGTGTGTGTGTGTGTGTGTATATATATGTATATGTATATATATATGTATATGACAGCAGCAATCCAAGCTGTGAGAAAACAGTAAAAAGGAGGCGTGTCAGACGTCGTGGTACATTTTCTGATGCAGCTAGACGGAAACAACTTCGTGACGCTGCCGCCAAATACACAAAACAATTACATTGACAATCATGTTACGTTATTTTCAAAATGTTTCCTTTTCTTTCTCTTTCCTTCTTTAACACACTACTTCTCCGCTGTCAAACGCGGGTGTAAATATATATATATATATAGATATAGATATATAGATATAGATATAGATATAGATAGATAGATATGAGAACAACACTCATATCAATGACAAAACAATTACATTAACAACCATGTTACGTTATTTTTAAAATTTTTCTTTTTCATACCTTAACACACTACTTCTCCGCTGCGAAGCGCGGGTATTCTGCTAGTAATAGAATAAAAGTGTCAGTAACCCCAAAACACTGTGTTATTCTTTTCAAACATGTGTTGATACAGTGCTGTATCATCACCACATTTTAAAATATAGATTGTACACTTTATGTATCGTTGTACTTTCTGGAGTAATGTGTATTTGTCACGCATGAGTGCCGTACTGACTGTCTTGATACTAAATGTACTGTAAGAAAGCTGGTACTATTACATTTTCTGAACTTTGGTGCAAAATTAGTATGGATTTTATTTTTCCTTTTGCTGTTTACTCTGAATTTTGATATCCAGATTGTTAATGAATACTGTAATATATTTGATAAATGCTAATTGGTGACATTTAAAATATAAAAAAAAAAAAAAAAGCCAAGGCAGTATAGTGAGCAGCATTACTTTGTAGTGTCTGGACCCTGATTTGCATATTTTCTATGCTTTTATGTGTTGTGTGTTATGTTGTTCACCCAATGGTCCAAATTACTATATATTTACATTCTTCTAAATTAGACTTTTTTTATCCAGGGTTTATTCTTTCCTGGTTCCTTGTGGTCTCGTACAGGAAAAACTTTCTGAATCAAATGTTTGTTAATGAAAAACTTCATTTTACTTTGGATAATAAATTAACTTTTTGATGTTTCAATTTTTTAGCCAACCAGAAGCTCCAAAAGAAGTCGTTTGTTCTGTGAGGAGGATGACCGACAAATGAATTCAAGGTCACCAAGGAGAAGTCATAGGGTAACAGTTGTGCCTCAGGTTCGAAATTCTATACTTTAGTGTTAGAAATGTTTAAGGTGTTAATTTTTATTTATATGTTTATACTGGATAGTTATTCTGAATGTGATATGCTTCACTTGCAAGAAAGTTTGCTCATTATAAAATGCCTACTGAAAAACCAGCATAGGTATGCTTTTTCCTCTCCTTCCATTAATGCTTTAACCTTCAGAAAAATGAATTGGCCTCTTTAATTATCCAAGTTATTACTTCAGGTTCTTTATTTTGGATAGAAGGTTGGACTTGCTAAAATTTTTTTGGAATAAAGCAAGCATATATATATGTTACATGAGGGAAATTTGATATTTTGTTAACCTTTGGTTTTTAAGATTTTTATGATCATTATAATCATCATGCTTTTCATTCTACTATTCCAGGTGCTTAAGATGTTACTAATGAGCATGCTAGTGAGCAACACCGTGACATTTAAAGGTGCTGCATTGTCATTTGCTCCCCTGCCAACTCTTTTTGTTTAGTGTTGACTGTGATACAGTTAAAGATCCATTCTTTACAGAAAAGGGTGAATAGGAAAATGTCAACTGAGAGTTTATCAATTAAAAATGAAAGGTTTAAATAGGTTTATTTTGTATTACTGTAAATCTGAAAACTACTGTTCTAGTTTTAGATGGTCTTTCTTTTATTATACCTGTAGAAAAAAATTACCAAAGCTTACGAAGAAACTCGTAATCACGGCCCACCTTAAATTCCTTCACACCTGTTTGTCAGTGTTTTTTGTGTTGTAAGTGTGTTGATAAGCAAAAGCAGCAAGCAGCTTGCTATCCCATCCCCCCACCAACGCAGAAAGGACACAAAGTTCTCTCAGCTCAAGTCTTTTTAACTGCCTGTGAGTTGCTTAGAGTTGTAGAGGGTAAATAATATATCATTATTTGGAATACACACATTTCATGTGTGTTCCGTGTCTACAACAATCTATGTAAACACATCGTTAAAACAAACGTTTTTCATGTTTTATCAATAATTGACAAAATGTAGACATGAAATGTATAATGTGTAAAGCCTGAAGTCCAAATATCAAATAAACACACTTCACAAAAGGTACAAGTATAACAAAACAAGTTTTTATTCTTGCTGCTTTTATTCAAGAACGTAACTGCAGAAAAAGATCCCGCTTTAGGGTGAAACATTGACACATTCTTAATACGACTGCTTTGGCGGTTCAGCGGTAAGAGCTACTGACTGGTAATTGGAAGATCATGGGTTCCACCTCAGACATCTTTTTTTGTGAAGTGAGCTGCTCTTATTCTTACTATTTTATACAATAAAAACATACATTTGATTTGAGTATGTAACCACCACTGTAAATTTATGGTACTTGTAAAGGTTACTGGTGGCTTTTTTTTTTTTTTTTTTACCCAGTTTTATTCTCCCAGTCACGTTCATGTTCTCCACATACCACAAATCACCCCCTCCCAATATGACACTGCTTTTTTCACATAAAGACATGCTTTCACAGAGATGAACTCAGATGATGATGAGAGTCCTACATCGGAGAAAGAATGCACATCGTACTTTTGCTGTTGCTGTACTTTGTATGTAAAAGCCAGATTGAACGTTATTTACCTTGATTCATTTACTTATCTTCCTACAATGTGAAATCACAAGTATACTGTAGAACTTCCTGAGTTTGATCAACATGGGCAGCTTCCACCTGCAGCTATAGACTCTTCAATATGCAAGCGACTCTCCACGCTAGTGTTTAGATCTGGATGGTGTATATGCCCAAAAAAGAAGTCTGACTGCATTCTTGTATCTTTGCTTGTGCACTGAAGTGTCGGCATGCACTCTGCGGAGCATTACACGTGTATTTTTTGAGCATGCCCGTCCAGCTCCCTACTTCTGAGAGAGAGAGAGAGAGAGAAGGATTTACCTGTTCATTTTGGGTATTATGAAACTATCTCTGCTGGAGATTTCACTCACAAGCCAGCCTAAAATACCACAATGAAACAATGGTGATAGGTGTTTGAACGTTGGTTGTAGGGAATTACAAGTAAAAACTTATGCCACTTAGCTAAATGGATCAGCCAGGTCAAGCAAGGCCAGATAGAAATTTCCATTTAGTTGAGCAGTAGAACTTGCTGCTTGTAATTCCAGAGACCTGTTTGATCCTTGCTGTCGTCATCTTGGGAAAGTAGACACCCTGAACAAATTCCTGAGCCAAATGTTTTAGGGAAAGTGAACGAGAACTTAAAACTTATATGCTGTCTTTTTATTTATAGTGTGTTGATGAAAGCTTTAGTTTGTAATGATTATAGTATTCTTCAACATTTTGGGTTGCTTTAGAGAGTTTGTGAAGTGTGTGTTTTTTCTGAAATTTAAATCCTAGGGTAACACTACGAAGGTTAAATACCAGCTCATTGTGTACCAATTGACTGACTGACTGACCGACTGAAAGCATTTGAAACTAAATGCATGAAATTGTAGAGACCAACATCTTGAGATCTTAACTATTTTACGGTGGATGTCGACTTTGTCGAGAGGAGGGGTTGAGGGCGTATGTCGACATCCAGAGGTAGAGGGCGATAATCAGCTCTTAATAGCGACAAAAATCACTGTTACGTCACAGGCATTCCCTCTCTGCTTGGAGTATTGTTTGACTCCTTGCATCTAATCCTTGTGTTTGCGTTAGTTACGAAATGTAAACAAAGGCAAGATGGCATTGACATCTCACGAGGTAGCGAAGCGAGTGCAGAAAAGAAAATACTCAGCAGACGATGATGTTTTGCGCATTATTGCTGAGTTAGACTCTGAGTTTTTTTTTTAAGAATCTGATTTTGTTGACAGTGATTAGGAGATCGAGCAAGAGTGTGAGGAACTGGCATTAGCTGATTGAACACCAGCCGATACCGCCCCAGCTGATCGGCTGCCAGCTGAGCGCATTCGCATAGCTGATGCACCTATAGCAAGGTTCGTGTGGGAGGAATACCCAGTCATTGTTCTGTGGGAGCCAAACTGGCTACCGGACTTCACAAGACAGCATGGCTTGCTGTTGGACACAACAGATTACCAGCTGCTGGGCTACTAGACTGGTGATTTAATTTCAGGGAGCGTTGGTCCAAACCTGCTTTGTTCCCGGTTGGCTTTGGACAGGTTATACCACGTGATAGGTACATGCTTCTGCAAAGTTTTATTCACTTCTGTGTTAACCAGAAGCAAATCCCCAAGGGGTGAGCTAAGCTATAACCACATGTATAAAGTTCAATCCCGGCTTGACATTATGGAACCAACATATAAACAATTTTATCAGACTGGCCGTGATTTGTCTGTGCATGAATCTGTGACGCCTTTTTTCTGCCTATATATGCCAGACAAGCCCACAAAGTATGGCATAAAGGATTTTGTACTGGCAGAAGTAAACACTGGTTTCTGACTGAAAGTAATTACATATACAGGAAAGTATCTCTTTCAAAGAGAACTGTCCCTTGACATGTCAGGTTGTGCTGGAGCTGCTTCAGGGCTATGAACATTTGGGTCTTGTTGAGTACATGGACAATTTTTATACATCACTAGAATTGTTCGTGGAGCTACAGAGCAGGGGAACTGGAGCTTGTGGTACAGTGAGGTTGAACAGGAAGTCACAGGCCTTCACAGTTTAAGCCAGACAGGCTGAAGATGAAAAGAGGTGACAATACGGTTTTCATGTGGGCAGAAAAGTTGGTGGTGGTGGCGGCATGGCATGATGTCAAATGGGTGGCTTGTCTCTCTAAAGTACACACTAACAATATATGTGAGAGAGTGCAGCAACAGACAATTGAAAAGGAAACACCAGTGCAACACGTATTGTAAGCAGTGCAATGTGGCAATGCATGCAATTGGCTGCTTTGAGCGATATTGTACTTTGCAGGACTTTGCTGTGTAACATGTACGTATATGATATGTATGTGAAATTATAGTATTTGAAATCCTATATTATGCAGGCTCATACAGCATGAAAGACAGTAACATTTGTCAAAAGTAAATATTTTTTGCTGATTTGATATTTGAAGCAATTGCTTTGTGTTCTTTTTTTTTAAAAAAGTTAGTTTTTGGAAAAAATATTCAGCCCTGGGAGAAAAGGAACAAAAAATAAATTAGCTCTAAAAGAGTTAATGTGCGCTATTGTTTGTAAATCATGATAAGTTCAGACAAGTAAGCTGGACCTTGGACATTTAAGGCTTTATATATTAAAAGGAGAGTTTTGAAATCTGCCCTAAACTTAACTGGGAGCCTGTGTAAGGATGTAAGAACTGGAGTTATGTGTTCATATTTTCTTATAATTCTTGCCGCAGCATTTTGGATTAACTGGAGGCTTTATAAAGAACAATTTGAACATCCAGTGAACACTGCATTGCAATAGTCAATCCTACTAAGAAATAAATGCATGAATTAATTTCTCACAGTCCTGTTTATCTCAAACTCGCCTTAATTTCCCAACATGTTTAAGATGGAAGAAGCTTGATTTGGACATCTTTGTAATGTGTGCTTTAAGTGACATGCTAGTCAAAGATCACTCCTAGATTACGGCCTGATTCAGTAAAATTAATGGTGATTTCAACTGAATTAAATGATGCCAAAATACTTTAGTGATCAGCATCATTCCCTCCAATAATTAGCAACCGTTTTATCTGAGGTTAAAGATAGATAGTTCTCATTCATCCACTCCTTTAATTCACTAACACAACTAATTAAAGACAGCATTGGAGAAACTTCATTAGATCTAAGTGAAAGGTATAATTGGGTGTCGTCTGCATATGTGTGAAAATGAACATTATTTCCTAATGATAGATCCCAGTGGAAGAATGTAAAGTGAACTACTTTAATAAATTTCTCATGGAAGTTTAATTTGGCAAGAATGCCCTTAAGGAAAAGCCAATTGACAGAGTCGAAAACCTTCTCCGCATCATGGCTTAGGAGAACAGATTGTAATTTAGAGTCTTGAATATGATTGATAATTTGGAGAGTCCTTCTGATGTTGTCTTGTTTGCCTACCCCTAATAAAACCAGTCTGGTCAGAGTTAATTAGTTCCGGCATTATCAATTCTATTCTTTTAGCTAGGATTGAGACAAGCAACTTGTAGTCCATGTTTAGGACAGAGATTGGTCTATAAGTTGAACAACCTTGTTTGTTTTTCCCCTCCTTTGGAATAACAGAAATAGTGGCTTCTCTCCACGAGGGCGGCAAATCTCCTCCATGTAAAGCATGATTAAATGCTGGTAATAAAATGGGGATACGTTGTTGTTTAAATACAGTCATGTGAAAACATTAGGACACCCTTTGAAAGCATGTGGTTTTTTGTAACATTTTTAATAAATGGTTATTTCATCTCCGTTTCAACAATACAGAGAGATTAAAGTAATCCAACTAAACAAAGAAAACTGAAGAAAAGTCTTTTCAAGATCTTCTGTAAATGTCATTCTACAAAAATGCCTATTCTAACTGAGGAAAAAGATAGGACACCCTTGCCCCTAATAGCGAGTGTTACCTCCTTTGGCTGAAATAACTGCAGTGAGACGGTTCTTGTAGCCATCTACCAGTCTTCGACATCGGTCTGAGGAAATTTTACCCCACTCCTCAATGCAGAACTTTTTCAGCTGTGAGATGTTTGAGGGGTTTCTTGCACGTACAGCCCTTTTCAAGTCACCCCACAGCATCTCAATGGGGTTCAAATCTGGACTTTGACTTGGCCATTCCAGGACTCTCCATTTCTTCTTTTCAGCCAATCTTTGGTTGATTTACTAGTATGTTTTGGGTCATTGTCATGTTGCATGGTCCAGTTCCGCTTCAGCTTTAATTTTCTAACTGATGGTCTCACATGTTCTTCAAGCACCTTCTGATACACAGTAGAATTCATCGTGGATTCTATGATGGTGAGCTGACCAGGTCCTGCTGCAGCAAAGCAGCCCCAAACCATGACACTTCCACCTCCATGCTTCACAGTTGGTATGAGGTTCTTTTCTTGGAATGCTGTGTTTGGTTTACGCCAAACATGTCCTCTGCTGTTGTGTCCAAATAATTCAATTTTGGACTCATCTGTCCAAAGAACATTATTCCAGAAGTCCTGGTCTTTGTCAACTTTATCTCTGGCAAATGTCAGTCTGGCCTCGATGTTTCTCTTGGAAAGCAAAGGTTTCCTCCTTGCACACCTCCCATGCAAGTTAAACTTGTACAGTCTCTTTCTGATTGTAGAGGCATGTACTTCTACATCAACAGTAGCCAGAGCCTGCTGTAGTTCTCGAGATGACACTTTAGGGTTTTTGGAGACCTCTTTTAGCATCTTGCGGTCTGCTCTTGGGGTGAACTTGCTGGGGCGACCAGTCCTGGGCATGTTGGCAGTTGTTTTGAAAGCCCTCCACTTGTAGACTATCTTCCGGACAGTGGAATGGCTGATTTCAAAATCTTTTGAGATCTTTTTAAATCCCTTCCCAGACTCATAGGCTGCTACAATCTTTTTTCTGAAGTCCTCTGACAGCTCTTTTGTTCTCACCATGGTGCTCACTCTCACTTCAACAGTCAGGAGCACACCAAACTAAATGTCTGAGGTTTAAATAGGGCAAGCCTCATTCAACATGCAGAGTAACGATCTACTAATTATGTGCACCTGGTGTGATATACCTGTGTGAGATCTGAGCCAATTTAAGAGGGAATACATGTGAGGGTGTCCTATCTTTTTCCTCAGTTAGAATAGGCATTTTTGTAGAATGACATTTACAGAAGATCTTGAAAAGACTTTTCTTCAGTTTTCTTTGTTTAGTTGGATTACTTTAATCTCTCTGTATTGTTGAAACGGAGATGAAATAACCATTTATTAAAAATGTTACAAAAAACCACATGCTTTCAAAGGGTGTCCTAATGTTTTCACATGACTGTACCTTATACCACTCAGATGAGAAACCATCTGGCCCCGGTGATTTGTTTGTTTTAAGCCTGGATATTGCTTTATTTAACTCCTCGGTTATATCTGCAGTTAATTCAGCATTCCAGGTCTCACTAACCGAAGAAAGTTTTAAGGGAGTGAGAAAAGAATCAATTTCGTCAGAATTTACAGTCTGTGCTTGAGTATAGAGTTTTTTGTAGTACTCTTAGAACACTCTCTGAATATCTTCTGACTTATGGAATAGCTGTTTTGATATTGGGTCTTGTATCCGCTGTATTGTCTCATCGGCCTGTTGCTTACGTAGCTTTCTAGCTAATAGCTTCTTCATTGCTTTGCCTCCAGACTCATATTTTTGTTTTAAAAACGTTAGTTTTTTCTCTATTCCTTGTGTATATAGGCAATTCAACTCTGTTCTGACTTTCTTAATTTCTTGAGATAAATTTTTATTAGGATCCTTCTTGTTTTCCAATTCTAATGTATTTAGCCTGTTTGTAAGTCTGTTAAGTTTTTCAAGTCTACATTTCTTTAAGTTAGACGCTATGGCTATAATTTTACCCCTAAGAACTGCTTTACATGCATCCCATATTATAGAAGGCGGAACTAAGCCATTATCATTCTGCTCTTCATATTGTTTAATTTCTACTACAAGCTGTTCCTTAATCATTCTATTATTTAAAATGCCAGAATTTAACCTCCAGAGAGTGTTTTTTGGCTTAATCTCTAAATTTAGATAAAGTGATATTAATGCATGATCAGATATATCAATTAATCCTATATTGCAATTTTTATTCTAAATTTATCTTGTCCAAATGCTAGAAAGTAATCATTTCTCGAGTATGATGGATGTCGATGTGAGTAATACGTATAATCTCTATGTCCTGGATGAAAGTCTCTCCATACATCAGTCAGACCTATTTCTTTTATCATTGTATTTATATGTTTTCTTAATGGACTCGCCAAATGGGTGGAAGTGTTCGAAGAATCTCTAATTTAGGATCCAATAAACCATTTAAATCCCCACCGCAGAGAAAGATGCCTTGCGATTCGGATGCTATTAGGTTAATCAAAGTCTTAAAAAAGGAACATTTACTACCCGGAGGGGCATAGACATTGAGAATAGTAACTAAGGTGCCCTGAACTCTGCCCCCTTATCATTATGTATCTACCCTCTCTATCTTTTATTTCTGCAAGATGTTCATAAGTCACTTTATCTATACTAATAAAAGGCAAAGCCCTCACTCACTCACTCACTCACTCATCACTAATTCTCCAACTTCCCATGTAGGTAGAAAGCTGAAATTTGGCAGGCTTATTCCTTACAGCTTACTTACAAAAGTTAAGCTGGTTTCATTTCGAAATTCTACGCGTAACGGTCATAACGGTCGATAACGTTCGACAACGTCCGCCATGTTGAACTTTCTTATTTATGGCCCCATCTTCACGAAATTTGGTATCCGTCTTCCCTGCGCTAACCGAAACTGATGTACTTACTTATTTCGATGGTATGAAGCCACTGTCGGCCGCTATATTGAACTTTCCAACGTCACCAATTTTCAAATTCCCATGTAGGTAGAAGGCTGACCCCATCTTCACAAAATTTGGTAGGTGGCTTCCCTGCGCTAACCAAAACCGATGTACGTACTTATTTCGGTGGTATGACGCCACTGTCGGCCGCCATATTGAATTTTCCAAACATCACTAATTCTCCAACTTCCCGTGTAGGTAGAAGGCTGAAATTTGGCAGGCCCATTCCTTACAGCTTACTTACAAAAGTTAAGCAGGTTTCATTTTGAAATTCTACGCGTAACGGTCAACAACGTCCGCCATATTGAACTTTCTTATTCATGGCCCCATCTTCACGAAATTTGGTAGGCGGCTTCCCTGCGCTAACTGAAACCAATGTACATACTTATTTCGGTGGTATGACGCCACTGTCAGCCACCATATTAAAATTTCCAACGTCACTAATTCTCCAACTTCCCGTGTAGGTAGAAGGCTGAAATTTGGTACTTATTTTGGTGGTATGATGCCACTGTTGGCCGCCATATTGAACTATTAACGGAAACCGATGTCCGTACTTATTTCGTTAGTATGACACCACTGTCGGCCGCCATATTGAACTTTCCAACGGTCACTAATTCTCCAACTTCCGTGTAGGTAGAAGGCTGAAATTTGGCAGGCTCATTCCTTACAGCCTACTTACAAAAGTTAAGCAGGTTTCATTTGAAATTCTATGCGTAATGGTCATAACGGTCAACAACGTCCGCCATGTTGAACTTTCTTATTCATGGCCCCATCTTCACGAAATTTGGTAGGCGGCTTCCCTGCACTAACCGAAACCAATGTATGCGTACTTATTTGGTGGTATGATGCCACTGTCGGCCGCCATATTGAACTTTTCAACAGTCTTTGTTACTTATGGGCCCATCTTCAAGAAATTTGGTACACGGGTTTCCAACGCTAACTGAATCCTACTTACGAACATATATACATCCATAGCCTGCACCTCGGTCACCGCTTGAGGTGGCGTTGTGTCCCCCATCCCAACGCCTCCCACGTTGTTGGCTGGCTACCTGCCTATATAAGACTGTCCGTCGCTCCGGTCTCTACATTCCCTTCCTTGCTTCGCCACGGGATTCACGTCTCCCTACTGATAACTACAGCCCTAATTTGTTTAATCCACGGCTTCTCCG
This sequence comes from Polypterus senegalus, assembly GCF_016835505.1. Classification (NCBI taxonomy): domain Eukaryota; kingdom Metazoa; phylum Chordata; class Cladistia; order Polypteriformes; family Polypteridae; genus Polypterus; species Polypterus senegalus. The sequence continues at coordinate 175,522,625 of NC_053156.1, read as the reverse complement.
CTGTTTTATTGTTTGTTTATTACAATTATAGTTATTGTATAGGTATTTTACACTTACTTTACATTGCTCAGGTACCCATTTCCTTTATCATTCCAACCCCCATTACCATGTCTATCGAAATGATCACTATCGATCAAAGAACTGTCACTTACCGAGTGGTTTCCATGCCCGGAGATAGCACCTACCTTTTCCATTCTCTTTGTTACATATTGCACGGCCATATCAGGCTAACTCTTGATATCCGGAGGAACATTGTGTCTTATGTATTGAATGACTGGGACAGGTTCAAGGTGTGGACTGATGACGGTACAGGAGATAATTATACTACACAGGAGCACTAGAAGAGTGAAATGCGTAAGCCCTTCACCTATTGGTTCTGCATGTGAGTTGATGGCTGCCGCTGAATTGTTCGGTTGTCGCTTTCAAGTGTACCGAAATGGCCAAATAGTTTACACCTTTGGACAACCGCCAATGCCTCTTAAACATCTTAGATTCACAGGTGACGATTTCAGTCGTGGACACTTTGATGTTTATGAATGTTTAAACTCTCAAAAGCTGGATGTGATTTTATCAATGAAACCGGTTGTGTGCTTACAACGCTTGACAGATGCCAAATGTCACTTCAACACAACAAATCCTGCAAATACTGTCGTAATTGAAACAAACCATGAAACTCAAACCGATTATGACAGCAGCAATCCAAGCTGTGAGATTCGAGACAAGATTACTGTTCACATGGCCAACTGTACGATGCATGCTCAAGAGTAAGCTCAGCGCACAGCTTGGTCATGTTACAACCGGAGGGCCGAATTGACAACATGGTATACAAAGAGATCCTTAACAAATAATTATTGGCATATTTTCCCTCAGTTTAAAAAGGTTTAATTTTCTTCTTAATAATTTTAATGCAGTACTTTGCCGCTGCGAAGCGTGGGTGTTTTGCTAGTCTATACTAATAAAAGGCAAAGCCCTCACTCACTCACTCACTGACTCATCACTAATTCTCCAACTTCCCGTATGGGTGGAAGGCTGAAATTTGGCAGGTTCATTCCTTACAGCTTCCTTACAAAAGTTGGGCAGGTTTTATATCGAAATTCTACGCGTAATGGTCATAACTGGAAGCTGTTTTTCTCCATTTACTGTAATGGAGATGAGCTTGAACGCCGTGGGGGCGGAGTTTCGTGTGACATCATCACGCCTCCCACGTAATCACGCAGTACATAGAAAACCAGGAAGAGCTCCAAAAAGCGCTGAAGAAAACATGCATTATATAATTGAGAAGGCAGCGAAACAATAAGAAGCGAGCGAGTGACAAATACAACCTTGTTCATGAGTTCTGCTACTTCGGAAACAAAGCACGATGTAAACCTACACTTTAAATTAAGTTCATAGACAGGCTGCGCGCTGGCGTTTGTAATTTAGTGCCTGCCCATATAAGGCCGTCCGTCAGCGGCAATCCAATAGCAAACTCCCACTAAATATTCACGGGTGAAGGACTGTGTTTATGGAGAGGAAGATGAGATGGATGGTCAGGGTGGTGTTTGACACAAACTCCGCGAAACTGCGAGAGAAAGTTTTAAGTGCCAGGACTAAGGTAACATTAAATACAGCCACGGACATAGCACGAGATGCCACCAGCACAGCTGGGAACCTTCGATGCATGTACACCGAGCGGCTCACGTGAACTGACGCAGTGCACAGATAAAAAGCAACAGTTCCAAAAAGCGCTGAACAAAATTGAATTACACAATTGAAAAGGCAGCAAAAAATATGAAGCGTCTGATAAGCATATTCATAAATCCAGCTACTGCGGAAACAAAGCACACGGTGGAAAAAGTCAATGTCCTGCTAAAGGAAGACAGTGTTAAAAAAAAACCCGTGCATGCAGTGTGTCAGGTCTCAGATAAAGAAGAAGACGAGCTGTTTATTGATGCAGTAAGAAAGCGAATCGATGAAAGAAACCTGTCATCTTTACAACGATTGACAAACACGGAATGTAACTTGAACACAACACATCCTACAAATACGAGCCTGATTGAAAGAAATACTGATAATCAAATCCTTGATGACAGTAACACTCACAAAACAAATACTGTATATTGACAGTCATGTTACGTTATTTTTAAATGTTCCCTTTTCTTTTCTAGCTTTTTAACACACTACTTCTCCGCTGCGATACGCGGGTATATATATATGTATATATATATCCCGATCTACATACTCGAATAATGGATACTTTATTCGCCATCGAACGGTAAAAAAGTAAGAGCGAGGGGAGGATGCAGGCTGTAGTGCGCGTCAACTCTATCTGAATTGCGCAATCACATTTCAAAAAATATATCTTTTCAAGTTCTATTTAGTCCATATTTGTCAAACTCAAGGGCCAAGGGCCACATCCGACCCGGTGTGTAATTATATCCGGCCCGCGAGATCATTTTATATACTGTATTATTGTTATTAATGGCCCAGTTATATGAAGCGCTGGTAACACAATAAACTACAGATCCCATAATGCAGCGCTTCAGCTGCCTTGCTGAACACTTACCGCGTTAATCAAGTCTAGCTTATGATGCTGCAAGTTATTGCGAAGCTAGCTCACACGATGCTGGAGAGAAGTTCATTCTGAAAATAGAGCCTTTAAAAAGTGATGGGAGGCTGAGTATATGTTTACTGAACCCGTGTGTCTCATTTGTGGAGCTAATGTGGCTATAATTACAGAATTTAATCTAAGACGGCACTATGAGACAAAACATCAGGGTAACCTGAATGCAATGCAGAAGATACAGAAAGCAGAAGAATTAAATAAGAATCTGACACTTCAGCGGACGTTTTACCCGTGCACAATCACAAAGTGATTTCAAGTGAAGCTACTTTTATGGGAGACACAAATGCACCAGTGCAACGCCCCACTTTCCCTGTTGCCAAGTAATCTTGAACCAAGTCATCACTACGGTGTTCCCAAATACGCACTTTGCTGATAAACTGAGTGCACTGAGTTTGCACGGCGCTTTGGTGACTTTGAAGAACAAAAAAAGTCCGTCTACATGCGGCTCGAACTTTGTGCATGTTTGGTACCACATATCTGTGTGAGAAGCTCTTCTCAGTGATAAAGACTAACAAAACAGCACACAGGAGTCGCCTCACTGATGAGCACCTGCAATCCATCCTGAGAATCTCCACAACACAGAACCTCACACCAAACATAAACGAACCTGTTGCCAAAAAAAGATGCCAGGCGTCCAGCTCTAAAATGACATATCAGCAAAGACAACTGAATGATTTGATTTGTTATTGCTGAAAGGAACACATTTTATTTATATTTCCAGGTTTTGTTATGCAGCATGTTCATATTTGAATTTGTATAATTTTGACAGGATATATTTTTATGGAGAGCAAAATCTTTTGGGATATTTAAAATCTAAGTTTATTTTTTATATAAAATTACATAAGAGTAAAGAAATTTGAATATTCGTCGCTCCGGTCTCTACATTTCCTTCCTTGCTTCGCCACCGGATTCACGTCTCCCTACTGATATCTACAGCCTTTTTATTTAATCCACAGCTTCTCCGCTGTTTTATTGTTCGTTTATTACGATTATAGTTACTGTGTAGGTATTTTAGACTTACTTTACATCGATCAGGTACCCATTTCCTTTATCATTGCAACCCCCATTACCATGTCTATCGAGGTGATCACCATCGATCAAAGAACTGTCACTTACCGAGTGGTTTCCATGCCCGGAGATGGCACCTATCTTTTCCATTCTCTTTGTTACATATTACACGGCCATATCAGGCTCACTCTTGATATCTGGAGGAACATTGTGTCTTATGTATTGAATGACTGGGACAGGTTCATTGTGTGGACTGATGACGGTACAGGAGATACTTATACTACACAGGAGCACTAGAAGAGTGAAATGTTTAAGCCCTTCACCTATGGTTCTGCATGTGAGTTGATGGCTGCCGCTGAATTGTTCGGTTTTCACTTTCAAGTGTACCGAAATGGCCAAATATTTTACACCTTTCGACAACCGCCAATGCCTCTTAAACATATTAGGCTCACAGGTGACGATTTCAGTAGTGGACACTTTGATGTTTATGAATGTTTAAACTCTCAAAAGCTGGATGTGAAGTTATCGATGAAACAGGTTGTATACTTACAACGCTTGACAGATGCCGAATGTCACTTCAACACAAGTCCTGCAAATACTGTCGTAATTGAAACAAACCATGAAACTCAAACTGATTATGACAGCAGCAATCCAAGCTGTGAGATTTGAAACAAGATTACTGTTCACATGGCCAACTGTACCTTGCATGCTCAAGAGTAAGCTCAGCGCACAGCTTGGTCATATTACAACCGGAGGGCCGAACACACAATGTGGTATACAATGAGATCCTTAACAAATAATTTTTGGTATATTTTCCCTCAGTTTAAAAAGGTTTAATTTTCTTCTTAATAAAACTTTTAAAGCAGTACTTTGCCGCTGCGAAGCGCGGGTATTTTGCTATATATATATATTTGACAGAAACACTCATCACTCACAACAGTGACAAAACAATTACATTGACAATCAAGTTACATTATTTTAAAAATGTTTCCTGTTCTTTTTCATTGCTTCTTTAACACACTACTTCTCCGCTTCGAAGCGCGGGTATTTTGCTAGTTAAAGATTAAAACTGCAACCCCTCTCCTACGTCCAGATCCAAAAAACGCAGAAAAAACATATTTAAACCCCATCCAATTTAATTTGTTATGATCTATTATACTGAGATGAGTCTCTTGAAGCAATGCTATCTCAATTTTGTCTTTTTTAAGTTTAGTTAGAATCTTGCTTCTTTTTACAGGGTTAAGTAACCCATTTACATTATATGGTGCTACCTTTATGGAATTACTCATTTTCTTTTAATCCACATATTTTCTTGTGTGTTTGATTCAATACCTTCAGAATATGCATTAAACATGAACAGATAAACAACAACCAGAACTTTCAAGTAAAAAAGGCGAAACCATATAAAATAAAGTCAAGACTTCCAAGCAAGGGGTCGCAACATATCGACCCTTCAGTGAGCAAGGATGATAAGCATGCTCCATGGGAAAAACCTCTTGTACTTGTGGTGTACTAAGGGCCCATGCACTTAGTCATATCAATGTAGAAACAGTTCGTCCTTTCCTTCGGTAATATTTGCACTTCACACGCATGTCTTCTCAAGTCGGGAAGTGAAACTTTAGTTAAGAAACTAGTAGAAACTAATAAAGTCAGTGTAATAAATCAGTGTACCTTCAATTTCTGTCCCAAAGAAAAGGTGTTTCTTATCCCTTACTTATCTTCTGTTTGTAAACGTCTGAATGCAAGAAGTTTGTCTTTGTAGGATGGATGTACGCGAGCAGGTGTACCACTCTTCTTGCCGGTCTTACTCCAGGTCAGCCGCTGAACGCGCTCAATCAGCGAGGAAGGTGTGTTGAGAGCGGTCACCGGGAGACCTCTTTTCACCATATCGGTCGTTGCCTCCTCCGCGGAGTTGTAGATAACTGTGCCTTCAGTGTAAAACACCCTTAACCTGGCCGGGAATCGCGTTTGAAATCTGATGCCGTGTTCCCTCAGCATCCTTTTTGCACCTTGATATTTCCTCCGTTTCGACAGCACATTAGGAGTGTAGTCATGATCATAAAAAATCCTGTTACCTTTCCATTCGATCACTTTCTTCTCCCAGGCCGTTTTGATTACCAACTCTTTCGTTCTGTAGTTGAAGAACTTGACGATTATTGAGCGTGGTTTGGCTTCGGCTGATGGAGTAGGCGCGAGCGCTCTGTGAGCTCGTTCAATCTGGAGGTCCACTGGCGGGGTCAGATCCAGAGTCGATTTAAGTAAATCCTCCAGAAAAGAAATGAAGTCGGAAGAGTTCGCCTCCACTTTTTCAGGTACGCCATAGATCCTGATGTTTGATCGTCTGGCTCGGCCCGCTTGGTCATTTAGCCTGGCTTCAATTTGCTCAGTTAGCCGTATCATCTCTTCCAGCACTTCCATGCTTTGGATTCGGGTCTCAGCCTCATTTATTCTATTTTCAGCCTCTTCAATTCTTCTATTAGACTTATTCAACTCTTCTTTCATATCTTGAAGTTGTTTGTGGCTGTCCTGTCGAAAGTCCTTAATCTCGTAGAGAATCTTTGCTTGGCTAATTTGTTCTCCCTCATGTGCTCCATCACCACTCGCGGTATTCTGTTAGTGTACGTTTGGGATGTTATCATCGTCTTTTGTAGCGTTTTTTTCGTAGTGTTCCCCTTTTCTCGATAGTTGCCCCCTCCATAGCTTCGTCAGCACTTTGAAATTTGTTAATATCTCACTCTGGGGCACCGAATTGTGCAAATTCTGGAACTAATAAATTATGCTGCCATTTAGGAAAGGGGAGGGAGCTGCAGGGATCTGTGGTATCCGGGGTGAACTTCTCCAGGCTGATGGTAAGGCTGTCGTCCTGGCATTGCAATCAATCTTTGCTTCCATTTGGGAGACTGGCATCATCCCAACTGACTGGAAAACAGGACTTCTTGTCCCTATCTGGAAAGGGAAGGGTGATCGCCTGGATTGCAGCAACTACACAGGGATAAAATGCTCTCAGTGCCAGGTAAGGTCCTTGCTAAGGTCGTCCTCAATAGGAACCCTGATCAGTTGCTCACCTACCATGACCGGAACAGTCTGGCTTTACGCCTAAGAAGTGTACCATCGACTGCATCCTGGCAGTGAGGGTTCTCATTGAGCGCAAACGTGAATATCGGCAGAGTTTCTTTGCAGCCTTTGTTGATTTTCACAAAGTGTTCAACTCAGTTGATTGAGCTGCCCTTTGGGGACATCCTGCGGATTCGCAGAATCCCCTTGAGGTGGGATGTACTGGTACTGCGAGTGCTTTGCAGAGTGGAGGCAGGACCTTTGCTGCTTTTGTTCCCAGTTGATTCTGGGGTTCGTCAAGGGTGTGTTCTTGCTTCTATTCTGTTTAATACTTGTATGGACTGGTTGTTGAGCAAGGTCGTGGGGTCTAGCGGCTGTGGGGCACTTGTTGGTGAAGAAATGTTTACAGATCTTGACTTTGCTGATGATGCTGTGATCTTCGGAGTCAATGGAGGCTCCGATCGGGGTACTCGAGAGATTGAGTGTGGAGTCTGAGTGTCTGGGCTTGCGAGTGTCCTGGATAAAAACCATGGTCCAGGCCTTTAATGACCTTTTGGGCACAGCCATTAGCAGTGTTTCTGTTTGTGGAGAGAGTGTTGACCTTGTTGAGAGGTTTACTTAACTTGGCAGTGACATTCATGTCTCTGGTGACTTTTCCTATGAAGTCAGTAGACGGATTGGGAGAGCATGGTGGTTCATGAGGTCACTGGAAAGGGGTGTGTTGCGCTCCTGATCTCTATGCAAAAGAACGAAGGTCCAAGTCTTGAGTCCTGGTGCTTCCTGTCTTGCTATATGATTGCGAGACATGGACGCTATCCAGTGACCTGAGACGAAGACTGGACTCCTTTGGTACTGTGTCTCTCCGGAAAATCCTTGGGTACCGTTGGTTTTGACTTTGTGTCAAATGAGCGGTTTGCTAATGGAATCACGAATGAGGCACATTACCTGCATTGTGAGGGAGCGTCAGTTACGGCACTAAGGCCATGTGGCGCGTTTCTTCAAGGGTGACCTGGCTCCTAGGATTCTCATTGTTGGAGACCTGAGTGGCTGGATCAGGCCAAGGGGTCGCCCACATAACACCTGGCTGTGACAGATAGAGGGTCATTTCCGGAGGGTGGGACTGGACTGTGTGTCTGCTTTGGGGGTTGCAAACCAGGATCCCGAGTTGTTTTGTTGTGTAGTGGGTATGGCAACACACTGTACCAGTGCATGCTCCCCAACTTGGCTTGGCTTTAGTGCATCAGGTACTATGCCATGCAATAATGAACTATTGATAATGTTAAGAATAGGTGCAGTAAGAACATCCATTGCATTTTTTCCTAGTTTGTTGGATTTGTTCTGATCTGTGTATTGTATTGACCCTTTTCTTTTTGACACCCACTGCATGCCCAACCTATCTGGACAGGGTCTCTTTTTTTTTTTTTTTTTTTGAACTGCCTTTCCCAAAAGGTTTCTTCCATTTTTTTCCCTACAAGGGTTTTTGGGAGTTTTTCCTTGTCTTCTTAGAGAGTTAAGGCTTGGGGGGCTGTCAAGAGGCAGGGCCTGTTAAAGCCCAATGTGGCACTTCTTCTTGTGTGATTTTGGGCTATACAAAAATACATTGTATTTTATTGTAATTGTACTGTGTGTGTGTGTGTGTGTGCAAGAGTTGACAACCAATGAGCACTCCGGACAGAAAAAGAATGTGTATAATTCAGCTGCAAGTAAAGAAAAAAAACTGGTGCTTTTGACTACACAAACACAAAAGCAGCTTGCTTGCTCGCTCAATGTCCCGTGTTTGTCATTTATCAACAGAATAGATTAGGGATAAAGATGGCCCAAAATTGTAGCTGAGCTCTCCATACCTGAAAAACATTTGTAAAACCATTGCAAAACACTGTCAATCAGCATGTTTATTTGGCTGTCAAAATATTATAAGTTCGTGACACTCTCTGTCATCCATTGCATTTCCCAGTGATTATAAACCTAGCTTCCTCAAGCTGAAAAGATTCAGCCACTGCAGCCATTAAGTTTAACATGCCCTCTGACTCTGTCATATAGTGTGCTACAAGCCTTAAAGTTCTCTAGTAGTCTAGTGTTAATGGGCCCCATTCGCGCCCTTCTTGTGGTAGTTCTAATCTGTAATGGAACTCTGTCAAGTTGCAGAAATAGTTTAATGATAGATTTTTGGCTTTTGTTATGCTAAACTGCTTACCGTTTTCCAGTGTTCACTTTTTGTTGGCTTTAGGTGATCTCTAGAATGATGAATACAATTTCAAAACTTGCTTTGACAGTGTTTTTTGTCAGTTTCGATTGCTGAGGCTCTGGCATATCTGATAAATGCTGCTTTAGTTATTTTCCAATTCTGAGATTTTTAACTAATAGTTATATAAAAACCTTCCAGTCTAATTTTGGATAACCTGTGATACTGTAGCTCTGGTAAGCACATTTTCGTAATTTCAACAAGTTGCAAACTTAATTCTGTAAATAGCTTTTTGTTCTGAAGTATAAATATTTTATGCCAATCCTCCTTTTTCGATTGAGCCTGCCGTAGTTGCATTTTCATTCATTCATTTATTCAATGTAAATACTGTGGTTTACTTTTCTAGTCGCCTTGGGTAAAGGCATTAAATAAATAGAACAACTTTAAGTATATTTTCTGTAAGTTATGTTTAAACTAGAAAGTGTATCAAAAATAAATGTGATATCTACATTTCCTTTTCATTGATTAAGTCTAAATTGTTTTGGTTTGTACAACAAAGGCCTTAAGGTGATGGTTGTAGGAAAACGGGCAGTAGGTGTGTCAGAAATGGGTGCATGGCTATATGGCATGCTAGGTAGATTGTTTGCAAGAAACTCCATCCGCTGCACGGGTTATTGGAAGTGGGTGCCCAAAAGATATTGTGGTGTGAAGCATAGTATTTTAAGTAGCAAATGTGACCTTACTTAAATGAGGTGTGTGAGAAAAGTGCATAATACTAATGCAATTAGTGTAAATGTGCAGTACATATTGGTAATGGGATTGCTTTCGACAAAGTAGGGGTATTCTGCTACTTAGGGTGACATATTGAGCATAGACGGAGGAGCAGAAACAGCAGTGATCATGAGATCAATAATGACAGGTGCATGGAATACCTGGATATTAAAGCAGAGTAAGAAGTAGTGTGAACTTTAGTGAGTGAGGAGTGGTCAGTGAAGACAGAGCATGAAATAAACCAGGAAAGAACAGAGGATAAAAATGATCAAATGGATGTGTGGAGTGTCATAGAACGAGAAGAAGATGAATGCTGAGTTATAATAAACTAGCCGGAGCCGTATAAGAATAGGACTGGAAAACGGTGAGAAAGGAGTTCAGTATAACAAAGGCTTAGGAGACCACAGTCGCAGTATAACGAAAATAGCAAGGAGCGAAACCAATGCCAATGGTTGAGAGAGTACCTTCCTGTAGCAGTCTACGGAAAACATATACAGGTATATAGATGCCGCATTCACTGTGTTGCCCTGTCGACATGATAAGTCAGTGCGTCCGCCCTATTGCGAATGGTAAAAGTGCCATTTAAACTAATACTGGTAGACGTGGAAACCGGGTTTTCTGATGAAAAAACAATAACGTTGTAAACGGTATCGTTTACATACAACAGATTTTGGCAAATTGTTTACATGCAATAATATATATCAATTTAGACACTAATAATGGCAATTACTAAATAATAATAAATTTTTATTAAATAATTCCTCTCGTATAAGTAACATTTCTCGGACTGCTTTCTTCCATCTCCGAAATATTTGTAGACTTCGTCTTGTTCTTACGCAACACAGTACTAAAGTATTGGTTAATGCCAGAGTCACCTCATGTATAGATTTACTGTAATGGTATTTTATCTGTCAACGTATCCATCGCTTACAATTTTTTCAAAATTCTGCTGTCGGATAATAACCTGCTGTTCTAAATCCACTGAACATACTACACCTATTCTCCCAACTTCACAGGCTCCCTGTTAACTACAGAATACAATACTAAATACCGCTCTAAACATTTAAAGCTCTCCACAACCTCACTGATCTCCTACAGACTGACACTCTTGTCATTCACTCTGATTCTCATCTGCAGCTGTTCTTTCTGTACCACACATCAAACTCTGTGCTATGGAAGCTCGATCGTCTCTCAAAGTGCTCCTTTACTCGGGAATTCCCTTCTCTCTCATATACAGGTGCTGGTCAAAAAATTAGAATATCATGACAAAGTAGAGTTTATTTTAGTAATTTCATTCAAAAAGTGAAACTTGTATATTAGATTTATTCATTACACACAGACTGATGTATTTCAAATATTTGTTTCTTTTAATTTTGATGATTATAACTGACAACTAAAAGTCCCAAATTCAGTATCTCGGAAAATTAGAATATCAATTAAGACCAATGCAAAAAAAGGATTTTTGGAAATGTTGGCCAACTGAAAGGTATGAACATGAAAAGTATGAGCATGTACAGCACTCAATATTTAGTTGGGGCTCCTTTGGCCTGGATTACTGCAGCAATGCAGCGTGTCATGGAGTTGATCAGTCTGTGGCACTGCTTGGGTGATATGAGAGCCCATGTTGCTCTGATTGTGGCCTTCAGCTCTTCTGAATTGTTGGGTCTGGCGTATTGCATCTTCCTCTTCACAATACCCCATAGATTTTCTACGAGGTTAAGGTCAGGCGAGTTTGCTGGCCAATCAAGAACAGGGATACCATGGTCCTTTAAACCAGGTACTGGTAGCTTTGGCACTATGTGCAGGTGCCAGGTCCTGTTGGAAAATGAAATCTGCATCTCAATAAAGTTCGTCAGCAGCAGGAAGCATGAAGTACTCTAAAACTTCCTGGTAGACGGCTGCGTTGACCTTGGACCTCAGAAAACGCAATGGACCAACACCAGCAGATGACATGGCACCCCAAACCATCACTGACTGTGGAAACTTTACACTGGACCTCAAACAACGTGGAATATGTGCCACTCCTCTCTACCTCTAGACTCTGGGACCTTGATTTCCAAAGGTAATGCAAAATTTACTTTCATCAGAGAACATAACTCGGCAGCAGTCCAGTCCTTTTTGTCTTTAGCCCAGACTAGACGCTTCTGACGCTGTCTCTTGTTCAAGAGTGGCTTGACACAAGGAATGCGACAGCTGAAACCCATGTCTTGTATACGTCTGTGCGTGGTGGTTCTTGAAGCACTGACTCCAGCTGCAGTCCACTCTTTGAATCTCCCCCACAGTTTTGAATGGGTTTTGTTTCACAATCCTCTCCAGGGTGCGGTTATCCCTATCGCTTGTACGCTTTTTTCTACCACATCTTACCCTTCCCTTCTCCTCTTTATTAATGTGCTTGGACACAGAGCTCTGTGAACAGCCAGCCTCTTTAGCAATGACCTTTTGTGTCTTGCCCTCCTTGTGCAAGGTGTCAATGCTCGTCTTTTGGACAACTGTCAAGTCAGCAGTCTTCCCCATGATTGTGTAGCCTACAGAACTAGACTGAGATACCATTTAAAGGCTTTTGCAGGTGTTTTGAGTTAATTAGCTGATTAGAGTGTGGCACCAGGTGTCTTCAATATTGAACCTTTTCACAATATTCAAAATTTCCGAGATACTGAATTTGGGACTTTAATTAATTGTTAGTTATAATCATCAAAATTAAAAGAAAATTAACATTTGAAATGCATCAGTCTGTGTGTAATGAATGAATCTAATATACAAGTTTCACTTTTTGAATGGAATTACTGAAGTAAATCAACTTTGTCATGATATTCTAATTTTATGACCAGCACCTGTACATCAGCTCGATTCAATAACACATTTTAAAACCACTCTTAAAATTTATCTTTTCAAACTGGCATACCTTTTGTGAATTTTGCACTGTTATTGCCAGTTATCTTTGTTTGCTAATTATTGCTGTTTGATCAAGAGCGACTGTGGACACGGAAGTAGGATTAGGGGTGGCGGGCGGGGCTCTGTCGTGTGTATCCCATGGTCTTAGAGTTGGTGGATGGTGCTCTGTGAGTTGATGGTGTGGCTCTCTGTCTTGTGTGTGCTCTCTGTCTTGCTTGCCCTTAGTTGGTGGACGGGGCTCACTGTCATTTAGAAATGTTGGCCTATATTGATAAGATAGCATCTTGCAGTTGATGGAGATTTGTGGGATGCACATCCAGGGCACGAAGCTCCCGTTCCACCACATCCCAAAGATGCTCTATTGGGTTGAGATCTGGTGACTGTGGGGACCATTTTAGTACAGTGAACTCATTGTCATGTTCAAGAAACCAATTTGAAATGATTCGAGCTTTGTGACATGGTGCATTATCCTGCTGGAAGTAGCCATCAGAGGATGGGTACATGGTGGTCATGAAGGGATGGACATGGTCAGAAACAATGCTCAGGTAGCCCGTGGCATTTAAACAATGCCCAATTGGCACTAAGGGGCCTAAAGTGTGCCAAGAAAACATCCCCCACACCATTACACCACTACCACCAGCCTGCACAGTGGTAACAAGGCATGATGGATCCATGTTCTCATTCTGTTTACGCCAAATTCTGACTCTACCATTTGAATGTCTCAACAGAAATCGAGACTAGACCAGGCAACATTTTTGCAGTCTTCATCTGCCCAATTTTGGTGAGCTCATGCAAATTGTAGCCTCTTTTTCCTATTTGTAGTGGAGATGAGTGGTACCCGGTGGGGTCTTCTGCTGTTGTAGCCCATCTGCCTCAAGGTTGTGCGTGTTGTGGCTTCACAAATGCTTTGCTGCATACCTCGGTTGTAACGAGTGGTTATTTCAGTCAAAGTTGCTCTTCTATCAGCTTAAATCAGTTGGCCCATTCTCCTCTGACCTCTAGCATCAACAAGGCATTTTAAGCCCACAGGACTGCCGCATACTGGATGTTTTCCTTTTCACACCATTCTTTGTAAACCCTAGAAATGGTTGTGCGTGAAAATCTCAGTAACTGAGCAGATTGTGAAATACTCAGACCGGCCCGTCTGGCACCAACAACCATGCCACGCTCAGAATTGCTTAAATCGCCTTTCTTTCCCATTCTGACATTCAGTTTGGAGTTCAGGAGATTGTCTTGACCAGGACCACACCCCTAAATGCATTGAAGCAACTGCCATGTGATTGGTTGATTAGATAATTGCATTAATGAGAAATTGAACAGGTGTTCCTAATAATCCTTTAGGTGAGTGTGTATATGTATGTTTATTTTATATTTGTATATTTTAAACTGCTCAAAAAAATTAAAGGAACACTTTGAAAACACATCAGATCTCAATGGGGGAAAAATAAATCCTCCTGGATATCTATACTGATATAGACTGGGTAATGTGTTAGGAACGAAAGGATGCCACATCGTTTGATGGAAATGAAAATGATCAACCTACAGAGCCCTGAATTCAAAGACGCCCCAAAAATCAGAGTGAAAAAATTATGTGGCAGGCT